>NC_034184.2:42660044-42847544 GCF_002021735.2 Oncorhynchus kisutch
CAGCACAAGTTTTTTTCGGCGAACCTGGGGTGTAATCATTGGCCAAACAGTGAACTAAAACAAGAGTTTCTTTTGGACAAATTCAGGTAGGTTTCTCCCCGTTCTGTCTGCTTCCGTTTAAGAAATGCTTCGCAACAGAATTTGCATAATAAATATGACCCTACATATCATCTTCTCTCTTTTGTGGCACCAATGTGAAGGGTTATGGCAGGGGAAATGGTGTTGCAGTAATCTAGTGTGTATGCGGGAATAATGACAATGGAACCTGCAGAGCTTTTTGTTCACATTGCCTAAAAAAATAGGGAACCGGACCATGGAATTCAAGTGAAACGAACTCTCGAGATGGTCTCAGTTCGGTTTGCTTCGTGGGCTCTTTTGAAGGGTCGGAGTTCCTTTGGAGTCTTCACGCTGCACCAAAAAATAAGCGAATCGCACTTAGTTCACAAAAATTGGCTGAAAGTGACCAAGTGTGAATACACCCTCAGACACCCAGCCTCTGCGTCAGTAGCACTGAGACGGAGGGGAAGGAGGGTTCATAGAGATGTGGGAGATCCCATCTGGTGCGACGATGACTAGGCCCTGCGGTGTGTTCGAATGGGCACTGCACAGGTGGGCGAATGGAAGAGGAGCAGGTTGCTGTTAGCACCAACATCTGTCAACCACACCGCCCTCCTCCCACCCCAGACTGGGCTCAGAGTGAATCTGTGTGATCAGTGCCATCTCCCTGCCGGACCTCCCTGAGAGCCTCGGCAGTCCTGGCTGTGAAAGCACACACCTGCTGCTGCCACACAGCTAATGATGAGTCAAAGCAGAGACCGACCACTAGTTCTAGTTACAGATGGCACTCTCACCTCCATCAGTCCTCCTGTCCTCCTCCGCTCCACTTCCTCTCCCACAGGAATCCCTATACTCAGCTAATTACTACTAAATCTATCAAGTGTGTGTGTCACAGTGCCTGTGTTTTTGAAGTTTCATCTGATCCTCTCACAGTGAAGTCCAGCGCAGTCTCTGTCTCTGTGGTACGCTACAAGTGAAGTGCCCCTTGGTGTCAGTGAACAAGCTGTGACGTGCGCGCTAGGGTAAATGTTGTCAGGCCACTATCCACATGTATGGGCATCAGACTGCAATGCATAATGAATTTCCGCTGACGTAGCGGCTGTTGGATCCTCCCTCCCTCTCTCTTCCCTGTGGTGGGAAATGCTGGTACGCTGCTTTGTGGCACACAGGCAACATAATCGATTGGCCTAGATGCCCCTGTGCTCGTGTGGGATGTTGAATAATTCTGTGGGAGACGACCTGTGTCTGACTGAATACAACCGGACCTGAGCTGAGTGCTGCTGTTAATGAGTACCGCCCAGTTGCCCACTCTTGCCCTGGAATTCCTCAAGGCACCAAATAGAGGCTAGAGCATGTTCTGTCTCCCCAGTAGTAGAGCGGTTTTGTCATGGCTGAATCTTGGCTGTTGGTCTACTGCATATGCTGCAGAGGACTGTGAGGAGCAAATCTCCCAACATGTGTTTCTCTGATGAATGGGATTACCGACACGTCGATTGACGGACAGATCTTCCTCCTCTCTCTCCCTCCTTCCACCACACCCCTCTGAAGGGGGAACATGTCAGGAAAAAGTCCAGCTTGGCCAGGGATAGTTCCCCATTCTCCGCTGGAACCTCGCTGTGCCTCAAGAGTTTTAAACTGCCTCTGCCTCTCAACCAGCCATGCTCAACCATGCTTATTTTAATTAGAGGCTTTTTGTTTACCTCTCTTCCCATATGCCGGGTCTGATTTTCTGTTTGGTTGACTAGACGTAACACACACATGCATCCTTCCAGCCTTTATCTCGAGACGTATACCCGTTGTATTCTGTCACTCAGTGTCAGGTTGTGACTACCATGGGATAAGGGGCCTATAAAAGACCGATAAGAAGCGACAGTGATGAGATGACTGATGTTGTTGCCGTGAAGCAGTCAGGGAAATAGACATCAGAGGCCTAGGGATGGCTGTCGGTCTGTTGGCCATCCTAAGAGTTGCTGTTGGGTGTTTCGATGTAGGCCTATGGCAAAAGTAGTTTTTCTTCCCAGCTCACTATGATGAACATGCCTACCTCTCTGATCACAAGGACAAAGTTTAATGCTTGTAAAAAAAATATAAAAAACTGACCTCTGAGAACGTCTTACAATCCCAGTCTTTCAAATTACTTTCTGAAAGCTTTTGAATCTCTGTTTTCTCTTATCACAGTTATTTCCCCAATGTGCCACTCTCCTCCACCTCTTTGTTGGCTCCTGTGGAGCATCTCAGTATGCAAGGCTGTTAGAGCTGTTTGTAACACAGCCGAAAAAGTATCCCAACCACTGTGGACTCAGGTGATAGGTTCTCAGAAATTGCAAGACCCTTTCATGCTGTGATATGCTTATTTTGCTTTGCTGTTGTAAATCATCCAGGTTAGATCCGAAGTTCCTGATACCTTGCTTTTATATACACACTGTGCATTGGTTAGCAGGAGTTGAGTTCTGTGTAAATCTTGTATTGTACCATATAATGCATCTACATTTTTCCTCAATGCTTACATTTACAGCAGAATAGCTATTCTTTACCCAAGGCATAAGCTTAGCTTCTTATAAAGGTCAAATAGGAGGCGCTTATTTGTAACCTGTCCGGTGTGAAATTAAAATGTTGCCATCATTGATGCTGACCCTGGAGCAATTGGGGTTAGGTGCCTTGAAAATCGACAGATTTTTCACCTAGTCGACTCTGGGATTCAAACTAGCAACCTTTCGGTTACTGGAATAACGCTCTTACCGCTAGGCTATCTGCTGCCCCACACTGTGTGCTTAGGGTCATTGTCCTATTGGAAGGTGAACCTTTGCTCCAGCCTGAGGTCCAGAGCGCTCTGGAACAGGTTTTCATCAAGGATTTCTCTTACTTTGCTCTGTTCATCTTTCCTTTGACCCTGACTAGGTAGGGAGCTACAAAGGAAGGAGCAGGACCTTGGTCAGCTCCAGTGCCTGCCCGCTGAAAAACCATCATGTTTCACCGTAGGGATGGCCAGATTTCCTCCAGACATGACGCTTTGCATGCAGGCCAAATAGTTACATTTTGGTTTCATCAGACCAGAGAATCTTGCTTCTCAAGGTCTGAGAGTTCTTTAGGTGTCTTTTGGCAAACTCCAAGCGGGCTTTCATACATTTTTACTGAGCGGTGGCTTCCGTCTAACCACTCTACCATAAAGGCCTGATTGATGAAGTGATAGTTGTCCTTTTGGAAGGTTCTCGCATCTCCACAGAGGAACTCTGGAGCTCTGTCAGTGACCATCGGATTCTTGGTCACCTCCCTAAACAAGGCCCTTGTCTCGGAGCTCGATGGACAATTCCTTTGACCTCATGCCTTTGTTTTTGCTCTGACATGCACTGTCATCTGTGGGACCTTATATAGACAGGTGTGTGTGCCTTTCCAAGTCATGTCCAATCAATTGAATTTACCACAGCTGTTCTCCAATCACTTTGTAGAAACATCTCAAGGATGATCATTGGAAACAGGATGCACCTGAGCTCAATTTCGAGTCTCATAGCAAAGGGTCTGAATACTTATGTAAATTAGAATGTTTTTTTTGTAACATTTTTAATAATCAATCAAATGTATTTATGAAGTCTCAATTTCTAAAACCTATTTATGCTTTGTCTTTATGGGGTATTGTGTGTAGATTGTGTAAATATGTAATCAATATTAGAATAAGGCTGTAACAAATTGTGGGGAAGTGATCTGAATACTTTCCGTATGTGTTGTATACATGCGTACAGAGCACACATTTATCTCAAGTAAACATGTACAGGGTTACAGGGTATTACCTAATCAAAAGAGAACTATCGCGCTCGCCCAGAAGCTTGGCTGTTGCGTAAAACCTGCAAATTCAGACAAATGTAAAAGGGTTTGCACTCAAAAAGATGTTGCATAAAGCTTATTCTATGTTTTTAATTATTTTCACTTTAACAGGGATAGCATACACATACGTTTCGGCTTTACAACCTTTAGTGTGTAGGTACAATTTTCTTTTAATTCAAAATAGCATTTGTACAGAACAACAGATGAGCAGCAGGTCCTACTAATCACGATTGCCATTCATCTGCCAAACAGGGATGTGGCTTTACCAGTATAGAAATTAGTCACAAAGAAATACAGAGTTATAGGGTATGGGAGTAGTCATGAAGGGTAACTCAGAAATCATTACCGCCCCTGGTGTTTGCTCACCTAATTACATCATATCAATTCATGAGCCAGCCCACCACAAAGTACAGTTGCAAAGAAAACGGCATATCAGACAGGCCTATAAAAAGGAAAAGATTAAGATGGGCAAAAGAACCGACACTGGACAGAGGAACTCTGCCTAGATGGCCAGCATCCCGGGGTCGCCTCTTCACTGTTGACGTTGAGACTGGTTTTTTGAGGGTACTATTAAATGAAGCTGCCAGTTGAGGACTTGAGGCGTCTGTTTCTCAAACTAGATGCACTAATGTACTTGTCCTCTTGCTCAGTTGTGCATCAGGGCCTCCCACTCCTCTTTCTATTCTGGTTAGAGCCAGTTTGCTCGGTTCTGTGAAGGGAATAGTACACAGCTTTGTACGAGATCTTCAGTTTCTTGGCAATTTCTCACATGGAATAGCCTTAATTTCTCAGAACAAGAATAGACTGATGAATTTCAGAAGAAAGTTCTTTGTTTCTAGCCATTTTGAGCCTGTAATCAAACCCACAAAGGCTGATGCTCCAGATACTCAACTTGTCTAAAGAAGGCCAGATTTATTGCTTCTATAAACAGAACAAATTTTCAGCTGTGCTAAGATAATTGCAAAAGGGTTTTCTAATGATCAATTAGCCTTTTAAAATAATAAACTTGGATTAGCTAACACCACGTGCCATTGGAACACAGGAGTGATGGTTGCTGATAATGGGCCTATGTAGATATTCCATTAGAAATCAGCCGATTCTAGCTACAATAGTCATTTACAACATTAACAATGTCTACACTGTATTTCTGATTAATGTGATGTTATTTTAATGGACAAAAAAATGAGCTTTTCTTCTAAGAACAAGGCCATTTCTAAGTGACCCCAAACTTTTGAACGGTAATGTATGTTTGCTAGATTTCTTGAACATTTATCGGTGAATAAAGGTGAATTCTGGAAGGAAGAATTTAAATAGGAGTCTGTGTCAATGTTTTTATTGACAATACACTTGATGCCATTACGGCTATCATTGAAAGTAAGTAAGTAGTTTACAGAACTTGATTCTGTTTTTGTTAAGAAACTGGTTTCTGTTTAAACTTGTGTTTTGAGCTTTATCAAGCCAGGCATCAAGCGAAAACGCTCAAGGAGAGGATGAATACTATCTGTAGGTTTTCTGTAAACTGAAGTACTTGTTACAAAAGGGACAATCTATATCTTAAGAAATCTATAGTTAATGCTATTTTCCGTAGTGAAGGAAATTGTTTGATTGTAGTTAAGAAGTTCATTTAATTTCAGAACCCGTTCAGATCATAAAGCAATCTTCTGTATATCGGGTCCAATATTTAACATGATCTTTGTAAGGATTATTTTCATGAATAAAATCCCATTTGAATTTTCCCAAGAATAGATTTGCGTGGTTGGGAGCTAATGGTGTACCCGTTGCTGTTCCAAAAGTCTCTAGGTAGTGGTATTTATCAAATAGAAAATTGTTTTTAGTAAGCATTAGTTGTGCAAGCTCAATTATGTAATTTGTAGGCACATTGCTTAAGCGGCTGGAGAGGAAGAATTGGAGGGCCTCTTCATTTGCAATATTGGTGTTATGGAAAACCGGGGGCCAGCAGACCTCTACAAAGGAAGGAGCAGGACCATGGTCAGCTCCAGAGGGCTAGAGAGAACAAGGTGAGTCAGCGCCATGGACAGCTCTACAGGCACCAACTGGGGCTGGTGATCCATGGAAGACGCTGTAACTCAGCTGGTGCAAGCCCAAAGCCTCCTTGCCCTTCAGGAGGCCTTCACACAGCTTAGTCAAGCCATGGTTCGGCCGAATCGAATGGTGGAACCAGGCAAGATCCTCGCCAAGCTAACTGCTGAAGATGACAAGGAGCTTATCTAGAGGTATTTGAGCGCACCACAGAGAAAGAGTGATGTCCCTAGGAGGACTTGGCTGGCAAAGTGGCCCCTTTCTGACTGGAGAAGCCCAGAAGGCCTGTAGGGACTTGGCGGATGTCGACAACTATGCTGCTCTGAAAACTGACATCTTGGCCCATTTATAGGCACAACCTACCAACCCGGGCTGTTCCACTCCTGGGCCTATGATGGCAACGCCCCAGTAAGACCTCAAATACCCGAGCTGGTTAGATTAACTACAAGTTGGCTTACCACGGGGGACGGGCCATCAGCTATAGATTGACTGGTAATAGACAAATGTATCCTCCCCACCGACTCAAAGCTCCATGCTGCCCAGAGCAACCCCAGTCAGTTGATGCCCTGCTCGCTCTTAATAGAAAATCACCAGGTTACTGTGGAGGTGTTTGCGAAGGCCAGAGCCCAGTAGGCCTGAAGTCAAGGCCCGAACCAACGCGTGGTAGAAAGGGAGACGCCTATATGAACCCCACTTCAAGACTGCCTCCTATTACTGAACCCAGATCACCCCCGAGGCGGCGGCGGCTGATAGTTAGCGGGAGCCAGAGAAGGTGTTACAACTGTGGCCAGAAGGGACACCTGGCCTGGAGCTGCCCACGAAACGAGTCCTTGCCGACGGCCAGTCACTACCTGCTGGGGCCATGAAGCAACTGCAGCCCCCCAGATCCAAAAGATGCGGGCCTCCCGCTGTCTTATTTTAGTGTGAGTTTCACCTCTGACTCCCCTGGGCTGCCACAGTATATAGTTATGAGACATCAAAAGCAACTGTTTGACTAATGGATAAATGTGTTTGTCCACATAACGAGACACTTTCTGTTTGGGAGCCAGTACCTGAAACGATAGGTCTTAATGGAGGGTCTGTGGTTGATTTGTGTCTAAACTGTAGGTTTTGGGACAAAGATATTTAAATTCCTGTTCTGTCATCCATTTATTTGAAGTTTTTAATGAGGACTTTATTAATTGAAAATCTATTTCTTGTAACATATTTTTAATCATCTAACATACAATTTTTTTCGATATACATGTTGGTATTAGAAATCACAATTCCACCTCCCTTATCTGATCTCTGTATCATTAAGTCATCAAGAGCGTTGTTTTTTTTTTTTTTATTCCTGGAAAGGTATTGTTTACGTTGTAAATGTGGACTTTCACTTTGTTTCTTTTGTTGGATGTTAATTACATTTTCTACCAGTCTGCAAAATGTACTAACTGATGGGTTATTTACAAAAGGACTGAAGGTACTGGGTAGTACCCACAGACTGTGCCAAATACCAATTTTCTGCCTGTTACTCAAACCTGTGCCCAGAAGAAAGCGTGAAATCCTGTGTATATTTATAGAGTAAAACATTGGTCGCCCCCCCACCAACCAGAACATACCACAAATCATTGATGTTCTCTTTTCTTGTGCCGTTCTGGTTGGCATGTGTGTCTGCCTACGTAGGCTAAATGTGTGTGTATTCCTTCCTTCCCCTCTCTTAAGCAGTAGACTTAGTGAAGAGGACTACCCTCTGGCTCTGGGAGTGTCAGGATGGTACCTCACGTCGATTTGAAAGATTTAGTGTCCGCAAGCTGTTAGGTGTGGAAAAAGTCCAATTGATCTTTGCAGACGCAGCACGGGGGAACAGACAGCGGTGTGAGGGCTAATTTGATTCCACACTATCACACCCTGACACAGGGTAACGCACCTGGATGCTGCTGATGTGGTCCCATGTCTGCCTAATCAATTGCCTGGCTCTCACAACCTAATCTGAGCCTACTGGGAGTCACAGCCTAAACGTACGTCAGTGGACGGTAGTTATGAGCTTTCCGCTGCTAACTAGCTGTCCGTATCTGCATATCCTCCTTTCTCCCTGCTTTCTTTGTGCTTTTTATTGAGCTATCTGTTGTTGCTGGTTGGATGTGTCAGTGACATGTTGAAAAACCCCATGGTCTTGTTTTAACCGCTGTCATGCATCTGAGCCAGATTGGACAGACTCTGAGAGAACTGTGGTTTTAATAGACGTGTGCAGCCAGCAGTGGCTGGATGCTGCGTGGTGTGATGCTGGGGGGATGGGAGGGGACGGAGCAGCTGACATGGGACAGGACACATCTGCTATCTGCCACAACCCAATGTCCCCAATCCTGTCACCACATCTCCCATTAAATCCACAGACACACTAGGACAAATGGACCTGGGCAAAGTCAGGCAATCATCCAAGACACAGGCCGCTCGCCTGCCCGCTGCAGACACACAGAGGGCTGTGGTCAACCATGTGCTCTCTCTCGCACACACAAAAAATGTATATGTCATAAATATGCACACATATGCATGCACTAGCAAAATGAATGACTTTCTTTCGCATACCAGTTTTCCCTTATTATGCTTGTCATAGTTGTTAATTATGATTGTTCTCTATTCCCCATTTTGATATTTTGCCATTCACTCAAATTCAGTTTGTCAGTTAACTGTGTCTCCCTGAATTCTGTGGCTGAAGCAAGTTCTCATGGCTCTCTGTTCGTCTTGTCAGTCTAGTCACTGTGAAATACGATACTGTCTGTGAATCATTCCACTGCACCTGGGCTGACTGCCCCCCCCCCCCCCCCCTCCCTTTCCACCCATCCCTCCCCTCCAGGATCCTGCAGCAACAGAATGAAGACCTGCGCCGGCGGCTCTCCCACACCACCCACAAGATGGAGGCCATGGAGACGGAGTTTGAGACCAGCCGCCACTACATGCGGGAGGAAATGGGTCGTACCCGCGACGACCTGGAGAAGATGAGAGACAAGTTCCGCAGGTGACGAGTTTGACCTCCCTCATTTTTCTGAGCCAATTGTCAGTGTCTCGCTATCTCGTAACACAGATAATATTCCCTTACACCACACACTGCGCTCACTCACTTCCTCTCCCCAACACTTTTTTTCAGAAAGATTAAATGAATACCTTCCCTGGCAATCAATTTTTAATGAATTTGATCAAAGCTGTTGAATTAATTAGATCTTAGCTGTCTGATTATGCATCTAGTTGTTACTTTAATTCCCTCAACCTCCAGGCATGTTGGATTGCCTGTTTGAGAATGTTTTGTTAAGTTTCTGCCACATGGAACATTGCCAGGAAGTCCATGCTGTTTTATCTACACACACGTTGTCTGGATGTTGTTTGTTCCTCAATACACACGGGAAACTGTTGAGCGTGAAAAACACAGCAGGGCTACAGTTCTTGACACAAACCGGTGGCACCTACTACCATACCCTGTTCAAAGGCCCTTAAATCTTTCGTCTTGCCCCAATTCATGTCTCAGTTGTCTCAAGGCTTTACAAATCCTTTAACCCGTCTCCTCCCCTTCATCTACACTGATTGAAGTGGATTTAACAAGTGACATAAATAAGGGAGCATAGCTTTCACCTGGATTCACCTGGTCAGTCTGTCATGGAAAGAGTTCTTAATGTTTTGTACACTTGGTGCATATCTATATTTCATAATGTTGTTGTTCAATCGGAGGATATTGCCCCAGGGCTCTTCTGTGCCCCACCACACTTTCTCTGTCAGCCCTAGTTGGTGATAACATCAGGCCTTCCTCTATAGTACATGGCCACCAGTCTTTCAGAACCTGATTAAAAGCAAATGCTTCTCCTACATATGATTATTCTGGTTTGCTGTGTTTACTTTCCCTGGCGACGCACCTGCAACCTCCCAGCTCTTGATTAAGAAATCCATCTTTACACATCTGCTTGTCAATCAAGTTAATTCTGAAGTAAAACGCAAGCCAAGTCCCATCTGTGTACGACTTGTAGCTTGTTAAATAACGATTTACATTATTCACCGTTTACAGTTAACGTTTAAAAGCTTATTGACAGATCGAATAGATTTCTGAATTTAACACTTGAACCGCTAAAGCAGTCATTTGGACTATTCATGATTTAAAAAATTAAAATAGTGACGACTTTATTCTAAATAAGTCTAAAAACGCACTGTCCTTGTTAGAATCTTAATATCACAAACAGAACAGGAGTTATAACCAGTATTAAGAGGGCTTTAAATATGGCCTGCCCCACCACCTCCTCCCGACAGTTGCCGCGTCCAGTTGATAATCACCCCAATAATTGTCTCGAAACTGAACCTAAATTATGCCTAAACTAATTTCACACATATAACAACAGATTAAATAAATGAAGTAAAGTATGATGGGAGGGGAAGCGAACAATGCAGAATTATGTCATCACCAATTGGGAATGAAGAAAAGGGCGGGCCATTCTATTATATTGGTCTATTCAGATTTCTATCTCAAAATGGCATGTACTTTATATCAGTCCATCAAATCCAAACAGTCTTCATCAGTTTACTCTGGCCTACGTGGAGTACGTAATTTACAATGACGAGAAGACCGAGACGAAAGCACATGCCGCGTTAGCGTTGCTCCAAAATCTGACTGAAAACTACTGACGGTGGGGAAGAAAGGAATCGTGACGTCTGATTATTCATCTGATTCTGAGCCTCGGCCTGAACCTACACCTCCGAGGCCTAAGGGCAAAACAATTGAGAACGTTGCGCCTCGAAGATGCGCCCCACCACCAAATGAAACAGGGACCTTTGGATAGAACAATTCAGTGATGACGCCATGGTCCGATTATCAGCACAGAATGTCACCACTGAAAGAGCAGGTAACATTAGCACTGCATTCACCAGTTGTCGTTGTTTGTGACATGAGCTGCCAATAATTGATTATTATTCATAATGTGCTTTTGTACTGATTTTCACTTTTATCAAGCACACTTGGCACTTATGTTTAGGCTATTGATGTTTTCATCGCTTGGCTGCGCGTCTTGCTGTGACCGTGCATGTTAGCAGTATTATTTTCCATTTTTGTTTGTATAAAAAAGCGGTAACCGCATTCCAACACTTGTGTTCTGTTTCATAGTTGTAGCAATGGCACTCCACAAATAAAATGTGTTGAACTCTTGAATTAAATTTTTTTTTTTTATATAGTCTACAGTAACATAAATTAATAAAGCTATTGTTATTAATTTTTTTTTAAATAGATTCTGATCCGAAGTTAAAGGTTAAAGAAAAAAGGGACATCATGTCTGGCTCCATCCACCAACGCCACGTTGCACCACAGACTGTCCAGGAGTTGGCGGATGCTTTATTCCAGGTCTGGGAGGAGATTCCTCAGGAGACCATCCGCCACCTCATCAGGAGCATGCCCAGGCGTTGTAGGGAGGCCATACAGGCACGTGGAGGCCACACACACTACTGAGCCTCATTTTGACTTGTTTTAAGGACATTACATCAAAGTTGGATCAGCCTGTAGTGTGGTTTTCCACTTTAATTTTGAGTGTGACTCCAAATCCAGACCTCCACGGGTTGATAAATTTGATTTCCATTGATCAATTTTGTGTGATTTTGTTGTCAGCACATTCAACTATGTAAAGAAAAAAGTATTTAATAAGAATATTTCATTCATTCAGATCTAGGCTGTGTTATTTTAGTGTTCCCTTGATTTTTTTTGAGCAGTGTATATAATCGATAATATATCAACCGCAACTGTATTATTCAGTAGGAGAGGGAAAGGCAATGGCTGCCCAAACTCTGTTGCGTGAGCAAAACATCGCGTCAGGTGTTCGCATGAGTTATCTTTCTGGCTAATTTTTCAAAATAAAAACCTGAAACTATGTCTGAAGACTGACACCTTGGAAGCGAAAGGAAATGGAATCTGGTTGATATCCCTTTAAATGGAGCAAAGGCAGGCTATGGAACATGGATTTTTCAAAATAGAAGCCTCTTCCTGGTTTGATTTTCCTCAGGGTTTCGCCTGCAATATCAGTTCTGTTATACTCACAGACAATATTTTGACAGTTTTGTAAACTTTAGAGTGTTTTCTATCCAATAATAATAATAATATGCATATATTAGCAACTGAGACTGAGGAGCTGGCCATTTACTCTGGGCACCTTTTCATCCAAGCTACTCAATACTGCCCCTGCAGCCATAAGAAGTTAATGGCAGGGGAAAAAATAGCCAACAAAATGACAAGCGTGTACTGGTATGCCTAATCCATATTTTAATGAGACAAGAAACAGTCTCGTGGGCCTTCTGAGTGGTGCAGCGGTCTAAGGCACTGCATCACAGTGCATAAGGCGTCACTACAGACCCAAGTTCGATCCCGGGCTGTATCACAACCGGCTGTGATCGGGAGTCCCATAGGGCGCCACCCTACTTTGCCCAGTCCGGGTTAGGTTAGTGGAGTTTGGCTGGGGGGGCTTTACTTGGCTCATCGCGCTCTAGCTACTCCTTGTGGCGAGCCGGTCGCCTGCAGGCTAACCTCGATTGTCAGTGTTTCCTCCAACACATTGGTGCGGGTGACTTCCGGGTTAAGCAGGCGGGTGTTAAGAAGTACGGTTTGGCTGGTCATGTTTTGGAGGGCGCATGACTCAACCTTAGTCTCCCGAGCCCGTTGGGGAGTTGCAGCGATGAGACCAGATCGAATTTGGGGAGAAAAAGGGGATGTAATGCAAAAGAAAAGAATGAGATTGTAAAGCTAATGTCATTATGAAGTGAAATGGTATTGATCAGTGAGGTTCCCACCACCACACTGAGAAGGGTTCTAGGCTGACCTTGTGTGCGCCTAAGTTGAAAAATGCACACAAAGAAATTTAGGAGCACAATGAAAAATAGTTGAGGTAATAAAGCTAGAATCTTTACTTTTTCAAGGCACACTGGTGCTCCTAAATTTAAATTCCAGGATGCACAGCAAAATATTTAGGCGCTTTATGCGAGTAAAATTGTAGAGCCCTGCTTAGGAAACTACAACTCTGTCAGGTCTGCAGCTAATGCTGGTTAACAGAACTTGGAAGGAAAACCATTTCCCGATTTGGTGTCGGGTGATAATGTTTGCCATTCTGTTTCTTATGCACAAGATGTCTTTTTAAATCGTAAAATATGTTGCCTCCATTTGAAATATTTTCCAATACATTTCCCATATCTTTCTTTATATGTAAATGTGCCATTTCGTTTTTATTTTGCGGTCAACAAGTGTATGGAAAAACAGCTTTGTAATTTACTGTTCATATGCACATAGAAATGGTTTTGCTCTGGTGTGCAGTAATGTAAAAAATGCACGTTTAAGTCAAGATTCCAGGAAAAAACACACTACTTATTTCAAATCCCCTGTGTGTGTGTGTGTGTGTGTGTGTGTGTGTGTGTGTGTGTGTGTGTGTGTGTGTGTGTGTGTGTGTGTGTGTGTGTGTGTGTGTGTGTGTGTGTGTGTGTGTGTGTGATTCAAAAGCAATCATCCCAGTTTATCTCCAATCAAGAGGCGTCTCTTCCTGTTTTTTGGTCAGAGCAGCCAGTCACTTTCAATTATCCCTGCAGTGTTTCCATCATAAATCGGAGCATGAGGCTACATGCCTATGCGGGATGCGCTGGTCCATCTGTGTGTCCATACTAGGTGATCACACATTTCAATGCAGCCTCAGCAAAGGAAATGGTTCAATTGGATTACCGTTGTTTAATGAGTATGCTCCACTCCTATGTCCTATCTGATTATCACCGAGCAGCACCATTACACGGATGCTTTTAGAGATCACTCTGCATGGAAAAAAGGCTCTGGGAATGAGAAGCCAATTGTTGTATTTACGACTACAATTTTACCCAACCCAGGAGCAGCCTTCACATGTGAATTACTCTCTGAGGACTAGATTTAATTTGTTTACGGCAGCCAGACTATTCAATTCGACTTCTTGGTGGATCTATCAAGTGACTTTAATTGCTCTGCCTATTTTCTGAATATCATCAGCTCGAAATAAAATGAATCACTATCCTCTGAACACTGAAATACAGCGGGAGTTTACCACTGTGGTCTCGGTGGGAATCAGTGAGCTTTGCTCAAATGTGTTTATGAATTTTTGATTGGGACAAAGAGAGCAAAAATCATCGGTGGTGATTTGCACTGAACACTTTTTAATTAGTGAGGAATGAGAAGGATGTGCCAGAGGGTAATAAGAAATGCTGGTGTTATTGAGGGGGAAATATGTCAGTCAAAGCCAGGTGTTTTTGGAGTATGAATCCAATTGATACGCAACGGTAGCGCTCATACATACTGGACACTACAATAGCTTTAGTGTCATTGCATTGGGCTTGTAATCAGGGCAAGGTTACACCAGTGTGTGTGTCCTTATGCAATATTGTTCGATCGATGAATCAATCACTTGGCCAGTTGGCCCGGGAGAGGCAGTTGTTGTAACATGTCCACATCTGCATGGTCAAATGAGCACACAGTATGGCTCAGGGCAGAGAGAGGAGATGAGACTAACAGGCTAGAGAGGATGGCCCTGGTGCACGGTGCAGACCTCACTACCGGGGAAAGGATCACAAGCTGCTAGACTGTGGCCTTGTAATCTGTTCTCAATGGGAAGGGTGACGGGCAGAGTGCTTTGTGAGCATCATCGGTGTGCTTTTTTTTGACACTTCTATTGGATTTCAGATGTTGGATTTTCAGTCATAGTCCTGAATCATATGCTCTGGGGGTTCTGTGAGATGGGGTTTGAACCATACAAAGGTTAACAAAGGCAAAATGACTAATATAACAATGGACAAATTACCGTATTGACAGATGAGCAGGTTGGTATTTATTGTCGTGAAACTTGCCCTGGTGGCAGCTCTGCAGTAGGGTCACTAGCTGGTACAGCCACAAAGTCATAGAATCTGATTTGAAACCTAACCTTAACCACACTGCTAACCATAATACCTAACCCTTAGCCAATTTTGACTTTGCAGCTGGCCCAACTAGCGGAAACCACTCAGCTCTACTTACAGGGAAAGATACATGACGATAAACGTCAATCTGTGAAAGATTCATTACACCTTTCAAATACTGATTTTCGAACATATTTGGGGGGTGTTTCTTTGTTCCAAAAGTCTCACATGGAGTTGACGTGCACGTAATTTCTCATGAGTCACACTCACTGAAAGCAGTGTGCTTTGGTGCCCTGAACTTCCTGATTCCCACACCTCTTTACTGTTGCCCACCATTACACATTGTGAGCGTGACTGATGGTGATTGTGCACCACCATTATCCTAATCAGGGGTTGTAAGCTATTTCTAGAGAACATGAACATCAATACCAGTACAGTACATGACTGCAGGGCCCATCTCATCCATTAAAAGCAAAACTATGTGTAAAATTGTTGCGTTGCCATTTTAGCACTTTGAATTTCTTCTGCATCATAATTACATTCGCATAAACTCCACAACCTCTCATTTTAGAGTGGAATTTATCTAGCAAATTTAGGAGGCAGTGGATACAGTAGGAAAGTAATTGCCCTTGGCCCTATTGAAATAGGTTTAGTTCAGACTCCTCTCTCCCCGTTCCTCCCATCTCTCGTCATTTGTGCCGAATATCTAACCTGTTGGAAAAACTCTGACGGCGTCATTAAGTGCTCTGAGAAAATTCATACCGCTCTGCTGTTGAATGGAAATAAACAAAACTAAATACACTGATATGTGACTGCCAAAAGAACAGTATGCGTATTTCAGGATGTGCCCATTTTCTGGTGCCTTATTGCAACAATAACTGTGGTCTCTATGGCCAGTCTCTTTCATTTATTAGACGACCAGTCTGAGAGGAGACAACGCATCATCTGAACTATGATGGGAGTTGATTGCATATTTTTTATAAAGTTGAAGTGTTTGAAGAGTACCGCAGTGCTACGTTCCGTACCAGTGGGCTCATATCAGTCAGCAGCATACCATCTGTGGATTTTCCGATTGAACCTTTCTATCTGTAGGCACTGCACACTATTAACTGAGACACATTCTGTTTTCTGCTCTTCTCCACAGACTGCAGAACAGCTACACTGCCTCCCAGCGGGCCAACCAAGACCTGGAGGAGAAGCTTCATGCCCTGGTAACCTTTCACCTCTTTTCAACTGTCCTCTGACCTGTTTATATATAGGTTCTCATTGGTCAATACCACATTGCATGTACTTCTGGTGACTACTTTTGAAAGGAAACCTTGACGCACAACTTGTACCATAAAGTTAAATCTGCAGTTGCTACATTTTTTGAATTTTTGAATGAGTGATATCTAGTCTCTACAGCCATTTATGCACATAGGAATTAATGATATGTATCCATTGATTCTTTAAGAATATGACTTAGAAATGCCTCATTAGCTTAGTTCAACTGTCCTACCACATCAGAACCCCAAATATATGTTTGCAAACAAACCGTTTGGTCTGAAAACATGGTTAAACTATATTTTTGATATCATGGATGGTCAGTCCTTCCATCCATAGCTTGGTCTATGAATTTGAGTGGGTACATTTCTCCAGCCCCATCCCTCAGTTTTTTCTGGAACAGGGGCGGGGAAATGGCTTTGTAATTCTTTAAACTGTTGATTGCCCTTTTAATTATTTAATCTCAAATTAACATTCACTCCACTTCTCAAAATATTAATTTTCCTTTTGACCTTACCCTGGTCAAACGTATTATGGAATTGCAAACACTGCAACTTCCAATTGCAGGTTTCTATGTCACTCAGTTTCCCAGTATACCAGGTCAGTGGATGTATTCTGTATTGGGGAAGAGTCTTTCCCATACAGCTGTGTGTGTATCTTCTAAAGTGCACTCTCATGCCATTATCCCACACCTGTCAGCCATTTATGTTGCAGGATTTGTTTTTGGAAGATTCTGTGGTACAGAGTGCTGCAAGGGATTAGCACGGAGGGAATTGACTTAATTGCCAAATCATTCTATCACGCACGTCTCTGCCAGACCCCTTGGGAAATGGAAGGTCCACAACTCTGCTATTTCCCGTGGCAGCACACCAGGGAAAACCTGTAAACCTGTGCTCGCACGCTCCAAACTATGGAATTTATGTGCAAAGAGAGGGACAGTTGTACATATTCCCACAATGGCAAATCCCAGAGTGTCCCTTTCAAAACATGGTTAACTATGTATGATGCTTGTTGTAGGTTTATCGGGAGAGTCACAATATGACTCGCCAACCATACATAACAATCATGTATTCACGTCATCATTGTTTCTCCACTAACATCAATCATGTATTAAAAATCAGGACATAAAGTATGTGTCGATGTTCCCAAATGTCTGATGGTGGTTTGATTAGCCTCTCAATTCAATTGAAATGTGCTTTATTGGGATGACATACTGATACGTATTGCCAAAGCACAATGTTACAATAGAACTAGTCATTAACAATAAAAAATAAAAAATCAACAGGTCAAGGAAATCAACAGAATAATACTAACCATGTTAATTGGGAGGGGTGGGGTGAGAGTTGTGTGTGTGTGTGTGTGGGGGTGGTATTTGTGTGCATACTTTATGTCCATTCTTTCCAATCACATTGTCAAAGAAAACATGCCCCCAAGCCCAATGTTGTTTTCCCATAAAATGTAGATGGACTGTCAGAATATTTTTTTAGACAGACAGACACAGACACAGTTGAAGTCGGAAGTTTACATACGCTTAGGTTGGAGTCATTCAAACTCGTTTTTCAACCACTCCACAAATTTCTTGTTAACAAACTATAGTTTTGGCAAGTCGGTTAGGACATCTACTTTGTGCATGACACATGTCCTTTTTCCAACAATTGTTTACAGACAGATTATTTCACTTATAATTCACTGTATCACAATTCCAGTGGGTCAGAAGTTTACATACACTAAGTTGACTGTTCCTTCAAACAGCTTGGAAAATTCCAGAAATGATATCATGGCTTTAGAAGCTTCCGATAGGCTAATTGACATAATTTGAGTCAATTGGATGTGTACATGTGGATGTATTTCAAGGCATACCTTCAAACACAGTGCCTCTTTGCTTGACATCATGGGAAATTCAAAATAAATCAGCCAAGACCTCCACAAGTCTGGTTTATCCTTGGGAGCAATTTCCAAATGCCTGAAGGTACCACATTCATCTGTACAAACAATAGAGTGCAAGTATAAACACCATGGCAGCATCATGTTGTGGGGGTGCTTTCCTGCAGGAGGGACTGGCGCACTTCACAAAATAGATGGCATCATGAGGTAGGAAACGTATGTGGATATATTGAAGCAACATCTCAAGACATCAGTCAGGAAGCTAAAGCTTGGTCGCAAATGGGTCTCCCAAATGGACAATGACCCCAAGCACACTTCCAAAGTTGTGGCAAAATGGCTTAAGGATGACAACAGTCAAGGTATTGGAGTGGCCATCACAAAGCCCTGACCTCAATCCCATAGAAAATGTGTGGGCGGAAGTGAAAAGGTGTGTGCGAGCAAGGAGGCCTACAAACCTGACTCGGTTACACCAGCTCTGTCAGGAGGAATGGGCCAACATTCCCCCAACTTATTGTGGAAGGCTACCTGAAACGTTTGACCCAAATTAAACAATTAAAAGGCAATGCTACCAAATAATAATTGAGTGTGTGTAAACTTCTGACCCACTGGGAATGTGATGAAAGAACTAAACGCTTGTTATGGAAAGCCTTAATGTTGTTTCCTCTAAGCTTCGCTTGTGCGCAGCCGCGCACTTCCTCCAGGACTGCCATGCGGAGACGCAGTAGATTGAACTTCACGGACTTCGCCCATTCATTTGCACTATATAGATCAACTTTTTTTCTGTGCCTGAATCAACATTACAGTGCATTCGGAAAGTATTCAGACACCTTGATTTTTTTTCCCCACAGTTTGTTACGTTACAACCTTATTCTACAATGGGTAAAATATGTATTTTTTACTCATCAGTCTACACACAGTAGTGTGAAAAGTGGAGAGGTTTAAAAAATAAATAAATAAATGTAACATAAGTATTCAGACCCTTTTCTATGAGACTCGAAAATTCAGGTCAGGTGCATCCTGTTTCCATTTATCATCCTTGAGATGTTTCTACAACTTGGAGTACACTTGTGGTAAATTCAATTGTTTGGACATGATTTGGAAAAGCACACATCTGTCTATATAAGGTCCCGCAGTTGACGGTGCATATCAGAGCAAAAACCAAGCCATAAGGTGGAAGGAATTGTCCCGTAGAGCTCTGAGACTGGATTGTGTCGAGGCACAGATCTGGGGAAGGGTACCAAAACATTTCTGCAGGATGGAAGGTCCCCAAGAACACAGTGGGCTCCATCATTCTTACATGGGAGAAGTTTGGAACCACCAAGACTCTTCCTAGAGCTGGCCGCCCAGCCAAACTGAGCAATCGGGGAGAAGGGTCTTTGTCAGGGAGGTGACCAAGAACCCGATGGGAGAACCTTCCAGAAGGACAATCATCTCTGCAGCACTCCACCAATCAGGCCTTTATGACGCAAGGGTCTGAATACTTATGTAAATGTCATATTTCAGCTTTGTATTTTTTTTAATACATTTGCAAAAATGTCAACCTGTTTTTGCTCTGGCATTATAGGGTGATGTGGGGGGAAAACGATGTAATCGATTTTAGAATAAGGCTGTAATGTGGAAAAAGTCAAGGGGTCTTAATACTTTCCAACTACACTAGACACTGAAGTAGCTTACCAAGACGACACTAAAATGTTCCTGAGTGGCCTAGGTACAGTTTTGACTTAAACCAGGACAATGACCCAACACACCTCCAGGCTGTGTAAGGGATATTTGACCAAGGAGAGTGATGGAGTGCTGCATCAGATGACCTGGCCTCCACAATCACCCGACCTCAATCCAATTGAGATGGTTTGGAATGAGTTGGACTGCAGAGTGAAGGAAAAGCGGCCAACAAGTACTCAGCATATGTGGGAACTCCTTCAAGACTGTTGGGAAATCATTCCTCATGAAGCTGGTTGAGAAAATGCCAAGAGTGTGCAAAGCTGTCATCAAGGCAAAGAGTGGCTACTTGGAAGAGTCTAAAATATGTTTAGATTTTTTAAAACATGATTCCATATGTTGTTTCATAGTTTTGATATCTTCTCTATTATTCCACAATGTAGAAAATAGCAAAAATAAAGAGAAACTCTTGAATGACTAGGTATGTCCTGTATATACACAAGTAGTGGCCAGTTTATTATGTACACCACCCCGTTCACGAACATGGTTCGCTCCTACAGACAGTGAGTCACATGGCCGTGGCTTGCTGTATAAAGCAGGCAGACCGGCCTCCTGGGCTTTTCATGATCGACAGTGTCTAGTCTTTACTGAGAATGGTATGACAAACATCCAGTCAGCGTCAGTCCTGTGGGTGAAAATAGCTTGTTGATGAGAGGTCGAAGGAGAATGGCAAGAATTAAGCTGACAGGCAGGCCACAAATAGTCGTATAACGGCACAGTACAACAGTGTGCAAAACGGCATCTCAGAACGCACAACTCGTCGGCCCTTGTCACAGATGAGCTATTGCAGCAAGAAGAAGCTGCTCCAGTGGGCACGCGATCACCAACACTGGACAATTGAGGTGTGGAAAAACATTGTCTCGTCCGACAAATCCCGGTTCCTGTTGCGTCATGCTGGTGACAAAATCAGAATTTGACGAAGTGGCATGAGTTTATGGCCCCATCCAGCCTGATGTCAACGGTACAGGCTGGTATCAGTGGCATAATGGTGTGGGGAATGTTTTCCTAGGTCCTTTCATACCAATTGAGCAACATTTCCATACCTGAAGAATTCAGGCTGTTCTGGAGGCAAAGGAGGGTTCGACCCGGTACTAGATGGGTGTACCTAATAAACTGGCATCGGAGTGTATATAGCTGTGATCCTTTGCTGGTGACTGTCATTTGGTCCCCTGTCTCCTCTGATAGCTGTGTGACAATCAAAGTCAAGCTGCACTGTGTTACTAGGGAAAGACCAACTATATTGCTGTGAAACTGCCAACTCTCTGCATGGCATGTGATCTGAGTACAACTACAAGCAGTTTCCCTTGACTGGCTGTTAACCAGAGGCTAGCCCTCCCAGAATGGATTCACACCACATAGGCCTATTTACTGTTGTATTATCTACCAATATTTTACTGTATGATTTTAGTCCAGCCCTGCTGTCAGTGTAGAAGAGGTAAATTTAGCAAAATAGATGATAGAGGATGAATGGGCTGGTCGGAGCTTTGTGGATGGGGGGGGGGGGGGGGGGGGGACTGGGGACTGGCCCTGATGTGAGGTAATCTCTTTTCACCGGCCAGAGGATTACTCTGCCCAAAACATGCTCTGTCCCCACACTCACTCGGTCAAAGGTGGCCTTTAGCCAGGGGATGGGCAATTGAAAGAATGTCTGTTTTGTGTTGCAGGCTTAAAATCATTTTGAATACTCACATCTTGGCGTGAAACGGGGTTGAAGGGGAAAAGTTTGCGGTAATTGTTCCAATTACTGGTTGTTCTGATACACAACTCAACACATTATTTTCAAAGCGATTGACATACTCCAGACAATAAACACAACTTAGTTAGACGTTTTGCCAGTGCTTATAAATTTAACGAGCAGAGTAGGTCGAAATTGAGTACTTCCATTCAATTATAAGTAAACAGATTACAAACCTTGAATCGAGTACTCTCGGTCACCCCTAGTACACAGCTTTAAAATCCTCCTTCCTCTTCCTTGGGGATTGCATTATTTTTGTGTGGAGCCTGAATTCGCAGTTCTTTTTAGAGGTCTATTGATAGTGTGTTTGGGAATAGGCTTGTGAACGGACCACTGTCGAACAGTTGAGGCCCTAAATTGCATGCCTGATTTCAACAAATTCTGATGTGTTGCGGTAGAGGAGTTTGCAATCAGAAACCTTATTAGGCGATGAAGCACTGGTGATCTCGTGTAAAAGAAGAGACCAAAATGTTCTGTCTTTGTTGTCTTCGTTCTCACCAGCAGTCTGTCTTGTTTTTTTTTCTGTCTTTCTCTCATTCTCTTCCTCTCTCTCCTCATGCTGCCGATTCGTGACGGGCTGTCTCATCATCAGGCTGCAATCAGTCAAACCTGGGTCTACGCAGTTGCGTTATCATTATTTTTCTCTCCCGACTACCTCCCCCATCACCCCCCTCCGATCATTTATTACTGTTGTCATTTTCATTACTGCTCTGCTTGTTGTTTCTGAATAAGAAGTCTCTCCATCCTCCTGTCTTGTCCTTGCAAACTGCTCTAGATGTCCCGCAGTAGATCATCCTGTCTGTAGCGCTGCTATGGGGGTTGAGGTTGGGGGGAAATAATGTGTTTCTCTAGGTGTGCCTAGTGGTTGAAACTTTACTTTTCCAGTCTAAAGTCCCCCCACCTCTCTATATATCCCCTTTTTGAGTTACCGTAGGCTTGTTATGCGCTGCTGCACAAGTGCTGTAGTAGAGTCCACTAAGGTGTTTTATGGCCGTGTCTTTGCCCAGTTGAGCTGCGTCTCTGCATCACAATGAGGCGCTGACTGGCTTCATTCTGTGTGCTTTTATTTATTTATTTTTCTCCCCCGACTCTCCAGTTGAGAATATACCGTACAGATAATTGGTTCATTTTTGACATGGCAAGCAATGGAGCAGGAGCTACAGTCTGGGTCTCATTCTGTGTAAATGTCTCACAGTAACTTCCTTTCTCACTGATTCTCTATCCTCTCTTCAAGCAGGTGTGATTTAATGTTAGTGACTATACCCTGTCCCTTGGTGAGGATTTGGATCTGAAACAACCGGACAGAGCTCCGTGCCGGCTTCAGTTAACATCCAGTAAATGTACAATATGTCATATAAGCTGCAGGTAGGGCCCCCCGAACAGAACAGCAAGCCTTATCAGGGTGGCGCTCGGCTGGTGGGCTTACAGGGTGTCGGTGCAGGTCCAAGCCACTCGCAGTGGGCTCGCTGGAGGCTCTAATGAACCTGTGGTGAATATTAATGTATTCCAAATTCTTGTACAATCTGGACCTGCTCTCGCTTACAAGCACAAACGCACTACATGCGCAGGGGTCACAGAATCTGGATCCGCACTCTTAATTGGTTTGAAAGTTCTCCAGCTCGGGTTTGGGGATCATTTGCTGCGAGAGAATGTTCAGAAGCCCAGGGAAAACCGGCGGTTTGTTCTTCCAATTTGAAATGGGGAAATCTTCTGTTGTTAACTCAACTTGACAGGTGTATTGCACATATAGTGTGAGGTCCCTACTGTACCAAGCACAATTTGTAGGCTAAATCTTACTTAAAGGATAGTCACTACAGCTACTCAGGACCACAGGCTTTTCCTGTGGTACCTCTGAAATCAGAGACATATTTTTATATTAGAGAATCCCTTAAATCCTGATTTGAAGCTACAGAGTATTTGATCAATTGTTGTCTGTCATGGCCCTTGCGTAAGCTACCAATCACTCACCTAACTGTATGATAACTGAAGCGATTCACTAGCCCTCTAAAAAATACAATTTGACATGTCACCTTCCCAGGTGTTTTCTTGAAGTTATCGGTCGTTTTTCCCCTAACATATTGCATGGGTGAGTAGGAGAGGGAGTAACTACATATTAGGGGGACTCGGCACAGACTCAGACCCAGAGTCATTTGAGTTCACACTGTGTTACTTCATAATGTGCTATTGATCTGTTTATATAGGACACGTCCTGCGCCTGTGTTTTTTTGTTCTCTAACCACACTGCTGAGCTGAGTGGAGAACAAAAGCAGCAGTCTCCATCTCTGTGCTGCTGTGTCAGCTAGCGGAGAGGATGAAGGAGGAGACATGCTTTAACTTTAATCAATGAGGAAATCACTCCTCGTGTACTTCAGAGGAGGCCGGTGGGTGGAGCCATAAAAGGACGGCATCATTGTAATGGCCGGAATGGAATAAAATCGAACCGAGTCAAGCGTGTGGTTCCCATGCGTTTGGTCTGTTTTGATACCGTTCCATTACAATGAGCCCGTCCTCCTATAGCTCCTCCCACCAGCCGCCTCTGGTGTACTTACTCAGACAGAGAGTCCAGCAGCTAGTGCACCGCTAGCATGTTAGCATGGCTAAAATTATTCTCCCCTCCCTATTCTCTTTCTGCAGCTCCGTAAAGTGGAGAGGGACAAGAAGACAATGGACCAGGAGATAGTGGAGCTCACCAACAAACTCCTGGACGCCAAGAACACCATCGACAAGCTGGAGGAGTTGAACGTGGGTGTTATCTCACTGTCCCTCTGAGTTATCACATACCATATATTAAGTTGTGTATAATGTAGGACCACAGTGTGTGGCAAGATTACGATATTGAGCAGATCAACCACACCGTTCTGTGGATAAAGTGTGAGTGTTGTGTGAGAAATGGCCTTGTTGATTCTTCTCCCTGACAGGAGCGCTATCGGCAAGATTGCAATTTGGCCGTGCAGCTGTTGAAGTGCAATAAGTCCCATTTCAGAAACCACAAGTTTGCAGATGTAAGTACAGCTCTGATCGTTTAGTGGAAATGATTGAGGCTTGTATATAAAACGTATTCCACTTGTCACAGTGGCATTGTTGGAGCTTGAATGTGTTTTGCACTCCGTAGTGACACTCTTGGATGTGGGAGAGGGGAGAAATGGGGAGAGCGGTCGCCTGGGTGATTTTTTAAAAAGGCTGCGGAGCTCTTCACATGTTTTGTCTGACCCTGGCGTCCGAGAGGATGAGGCAAAGACAAAATCAAAGAGAATCGAAAGAGGATTTTTTTTTTTTTTTTAAAGCTGAGGTTTGCCTGCCCACTTTATCACAGCTTGTGTGTGTGTGTGAGTGTTGTACATCATAGCATTGATTGCCCATGTGTGTACAATACAGTGCATTCGGAAAGTATTCAGACATCTAGACTCTTTCCACATTTTGTTACATTACAGCCTTACTCTAAAATTGATTTAAAAAAAAAACATTTTTCTCGGATCATTCTACACACAATACCCCATAATAAAAAAGCAACAAATTAGCAAATTTATTCAAAATAAACATTTACATAATTATTCAGACCCTTTACTCAGTACTTTGTTGACGCACCTTTGGCAGTGATTACAGCCTCGAGTCTTCTTGGGTATGACGCTACAAGGTTGGCAGACCTGTATTTGGGGAGTTTCTCCCATATTTCTCTGCAGATCCTCTTAAGCTCTGTCAGGTTGGATGGGGAGTTTCACTGAACAGCTATTTTCAGGTCTCTCCAGAGAAGTTCGATCGGGTTCAAGTCCGGGCTTTGGCTGGGCCACTCTAGGACATTCAGAGACTTGTCCCGAAGCCACTCCTGCGTTGTCTTGGCTGTGTGCTTAGGGTCGTTGTCCTGTTGGAAGGTGAACCTTCTCCCCAGTCTGAGGTTCTGAGCGCTCTGCAGCAGGTTTTCATCAAGGATCTCTCTGTACTTTGCTCCGTTAATCTTGGGCTATCGAATTGCACAAAGGTCTAAGGCACTGAATCTCAGTGCTAGAGGCGTCACTATAGACCCCAATTTGATTCCAGGCTGTATCACAACTGGCCGTGATTGGGAGTCCCATAGGGCGGCACACAATTGGTCCAGCATCGTTAGGGTTTGGCCGGGATAGGCCATCATTGTAAATAATAATTTGTTCTTAACCGTCTTGCGTAGTTCAGTTATTTTTTATTGAACCTTTATTTATCTTTCTCTCGATCCTAACTAGTGTCCCAGTCCATGGCGCTGAAAAACATCCCCACAGCAGGATGCTGTCACCACCATACCTCACCGTAGGGATGGTGCCAGGTTTCCTCCAGACGTGACGCTTGGTATTCAATCTTGGTTTCATCAGACCAGTGAATTCTCATGGTCTGAGAGACCTTTAGGTGCCTTTTTGGCAAACTCCAAGCGGGCTGTCCTGTGCCTTTTACTGAAACATCAAGGATGATCAATGGAAACAGGCTGCACCTGAGCTCAATTTCAAGTCTCATAGCAAAGGGTATGAATAATTAGGTAAATAAGGTATTTTTTATACATTTTTGCACATTTATCCTCATTTTTAAACTGTTTTTTGCTTTGTCATTGTGGTATTTTGTTTAGATTGAGGTAAACATTTATTCTATCCATTTTAGAGTAAGGCTGTAACGTAAACAAATGTGGAAAAAGGGAAGGATTCTGAATACTTTCCGAGACTTTCTTAGTCTGGAACTGCTATTGATAGCAATGATGTCAGCAAAACTCGAAGCACCCCTCTCTCTGTTCCCACCTCTGGGTGAGATTTTCTGGTTGAGATCAAGAGCTACGGAGTTCAGAGCCTACTGGGTAATCAATACATCAGCAAACAAAGGACTTGAAGTCAGTATGATTAAAGAAATCCATCGAAACCAAAGTGTTGTGCTATGACTAAGTCTCTTCAATTTAAATGTTTTTCTCAAGTGTAAAATCCATTTGATTATTTTTTCTACCCTAATTTCACTCCCTAAGACTCGATTAAAAGAATGTTTTCGCTACGTGCCAATTGTTTTGAACAATGCCATTACGAAGTTCAACACGGATTATGAAGGACGAGGCTCCTCTGGGCATCACTTCCATAACCAACAAATGTTTCAAGTTTTACTGAGTATGTTTACATGCACACTAATATTTCAATATTAAATAGATTATGGCAGTAGGCAGATTATGGAATAGTCATGTAAAGACCTTACTCTACTTAATCGGCGTACGGTCAAAATCGAAGTACCAATACGCTGATTAAAACACCTGGTTTTCTCAGCAATCGTTCAAATTATTAGGAGATGCATACACCTTATTCAGTGTTCCAGCTGTGTATTTGATCAGAGCATGTGCTAGCACCAGCCCAGTGAGCCTCCCTCCTTTAGTGTGATTTTAGTGAATTCGTAAACAACTGAAAAGTAATCACATACAAACTTCATATGTGACCGACCGGCTCGATTTGGTCTTATGTAGCAGAATTTGAAATGGTCTTTTTTACATAAAAATAGACAGTATCATACACTGTAGTTGAGAAACAATGGGAACGTAATTTTGCTTTGAAAGTTGATCAACGTGTAACCCAACTTTTGAGAAATTGGCCCTTGAATGTTTTGGTACACCTACTGGAGAGCTCTTATTTGTCTATACCCATTCAGCATTGTTCACACCCTCTTAAACCCATCTCTTTAAGAATTCACATGTGAGGCCATGTGGTAAATACACGCTATATCAAATAAAATATTTGTCACGTGCATAGGATAAAGGTGTAAATGGTACAGTGAAGTGGTTACTTGCATAGTAGCAATATCAAAAACAGGAAGTGTCCAGATAAAAAATGTATATATTTTATCATTATTAGAAAACGCTTACCTGACACACTTGTCTAAATTGATGGGTCATGTGAAGGAAATTCTATAACCACACCCCAGCTACATCTAGCTAAATGGATGGGTCACTGTTGTCTAGACATGTGTTCATGAAATACAATAGATGGCCGTATGGCTAATTTGATGGGTAATAATCTGGCCGAAGTGGAGTCTTTTGTTTAGACATGTAGCTAGCTGGCTAAACAATGAGCCGGCATAATCCCAACTCATACTATTACCAATACAAACATTGTCATAGCATTTCGCTACACTCGCATTAACATCTGCTAACCATGTGTATGTGACAAATAAAATTTGATTTGAATCTGCAGGTAGCTAAAGCTAACAAACTGGGTTCAATGTTAGCTAGCTAACATTAGGCTATAACTAGCAATGCAAATGGATTTCTGATTCTAATAATATTACTACATAGATCATACACGTGACTTTAGCTAGCGAGCCAACATTTGTTTGCTAACTAACAGTATGCTTTAACTTTCGGACAAAATTAGAAACTTCTCAATGTAGCTAGACTCAGAAGTTTACATACACTTAGGTTGGAGTCATTAAAACTTGTTTTTCAACCACTCCACAAATTTCTTGTTTACAAACTATAGTTTTTACAAGTTGGTTAGGACATCCACTTTGTGCATGACACAAGTCTTTTTTCCAACAATTGTTTACAGACAGATTATTTCACTTATTCACTATCACAATTCCAGTAGGTCAGAAGTTTACATACACTAAGTTGACTGTGCCTTTAATCAGCTTGGAAAATTCAAGAAAATTATGTAATGGCTTTAGAAGCTTCTGATAGGCTAAATGACATCATTTGAGTCAATTGGAGGTGTACATGTGGATGTATTTCAAGGCCTGCCTACAAACTCAGTGCCTCTTTGCTTGACATCATGGGAAAATCAAAATAAATCACCCAAGACCTGAGAAAAAAACTGTAGACCTCCACAAGTCTGGCTCATCCTTGGGAGCAATTTCCAAATGCCTAAAGGTACCACGTTCATCTGTACAAGCAGTATTCAAGTATAAACACTATGGGACCACGCAGCCGTCATACCGCTCAGGAAGGAGACGCGTTCTGTCTCCTAGAGATGAATGTACTTTGATGCGAAAAGTGCAAATCAATTCCAGAACAACAGCAAAAGGACCTTGTGAAGATGCTGGAGGAAACAGGTACAAAAGTATCTATATCCACAGTAAAATGAGTCCTATATCCACATAACCTGAAAGACCGCTCAGCAAGGAAGAAGCCACAGCTCTGAAACCGCCATAAAAAAGCCAGACTACGGTTTGCAACTGCACATGGAGACAAAGATTGTGTCCTCTGGTCTGATGAGTCAACAATATAACTGTTTGGCCATAATGACCATCGTTATGTTTGGAGGAATCAGGGGGAGGCTTGCAAGCCTAAGAACACCATCCCAACCGTGAAACATGGGGATGGCAGCATCTCATGTTGCGGGGGTGCTTTGCTGCAGGAGGGACTGGTGCACTTCACAAAATAGATAGCATCATGAGGAGGGGATTTATTTGGATATATTGAAGCAAAATCTCAAGACATCAGTCAAAGTTAAAGCTTGGTCGCAAATGGGTCTTCCAAATGGACAGTGACACCAAGCATACTTCCAAAATTGTGGCAAAATGGCTTAAGGACAACAAAGTCAAGCTATTGGAGTGGCCATCACAAAGCCCTGACCTCAATCCAATAGAACATTTGTGGGCAGACCTGAAAAAGTGTGTGCGAGCAAGGAGGCCTACAAACCTGACTCAGTTACACCAGCTCTGTCAGAAGGAATGGGCCAAAATTCACCCTACTTATTGTGAATAAGAACAAATGTTGTGCGGATTGAGATCAGGGCTTTGTGATGGCCACTCCAATAGCTTGACTTTGGAAGCTTTGGACTGGAAGCTTGTGGAAGGCTACATGAAATGTTTGACCCAAGTTAAACAATTTAAAGGCAATGCTACCAAATACTAATTGAGTGTATGTAACCTTCTGACCCACTGGGAATGTGATGAAATAAATAAAAGCTGAAATAAATCACTCTACTATTATTCTGACATTTAACATTCTTAAAATAAAGTGGTGATCCTAACTGACCTAAAACAGGGAATTATTATTAGGATTTAATGTCAGGAATTGTGAAAAACTGAGTTTAAATGTTTGGCCATGGTGTATGTAAACTTCCCACTTCAACTGTACATGGATGAACGCTTCACGGCAGACTGGAACCATTTAACTATGTAGCTACATCTTGTTTGTCACTTCGGTTCACACTGACCGTGGAATGTTTGCAGAAAGTATCTCATGATCTTTCAAAAATGGCGCGGTAGAAAGGACTGTCAACACATACTGAACAGCATGCTACATGACAGACCAATTGTTTTTCTTGCATAGCATGTAAACATTTTTATCGAACTATTATATTTATCTTACTATCCACAAAAATAGCATTAGTGTGCATTTAACCGTACTCAATGTCACATGCACAAGTACAGTGAAATGCCTTTTTTGCAAAGCTCTAAACCCAACGATGCAGTACTAAAAATAACATAAGGTAGAATGAAAACACACAAGAAATAAGAAGAACATGAAGTAAGCGTACTATGTACAGAGTCAGTCTGTTCCATATTTACAATGTGCAGGGATACTGGAGTGATAAAGTGGACATGTATAGGTAAGGTGACTAGGCGTCAGGATATGATAAAAAAGAGTTGCAGCAGCGCCTATGATGATTGTATGTGAGTGTGTGTGTTGAGTCAGTATACATGTATGTGCATGTGTTGTGTGTTTGAGCAAATGATGAAGTGAGTGTTTGTGTTGAAGTGTCAGTGAGTGTTTAGGGTCCTGTGAGTGTGCATAGAGAGAGTGCGAAAATAAGATTGTTTCTGTAGCCATTTTGTTAGCTATTTAGTTATGTATTTAGCTGTCTTATAGCATGGGGATACAAGCTGTTCAGGAGCCTGTTGGTGTCAGACTTGATGCACCGGTACTGCTTGCCGTGCGGATGCGGAGAGAACAGTCTGTGGCTTGGGTTGCTGGAGTCGTTATCTGTTCCGTGCCTTCCTTTCACACCAGCTGATATAGAGGTCCTGGATGGCAGGGAGCTCGGACCCAGTGATGTACCGGGCTGTCCGCACCACCCTCTATAGCGCCATGCTATCGATAGCAGTGCTATTGCCATACCAAGCTGTCATGTCACCTGTCAAGATGCTCTGTGGTACAGCTGTTTAACTTTTTGGGACCCATGCAAAACCTTTTCGACCTCCTGAGGGGGAAGAGGCGCTGTCGCACCTTCACGACTGTGCGTGTGTGTGGACCATTTTAAGTCCTTAGTGATTTGGACACAGAGGAACTTGAAGAAACTGGGATGATTGAGTTTGTGCCATAACCAGCCTCTCAAAGCACTTCATGATTACAGATGTGAGTGCTACAGGGTGGTTGGTACTCATTGTGGCATGAAGCCTTAGAGCATTTGTCTGGTAGAGAAGCATCATTGGGCAGCTTGGTCTTCCTTTGTTATCCGTAATGGACTGTAGCCCCTGCCACATGCAGCAGGCATTGGAGCCTGTGTAGTATGATTTCACCTTCTATATTGTCCTTTTGTTTGTTTTAATGACTCTGCGGACGTCATAGCCGGACTTCTTGTTCTTGTCCTCATCCGTAGCCTCAGGGTTGTCTCCGATAGCCCTGTGTGCGATAGCCCTGTCCATTAGCGCCAACCTCCGTGTTAATCCAGGGCTTTTGATTGGGGAAGCAGCGAACCTTCACTGTGGGGACAACGCCGCCGATTCATTTCCTAATGAAGTCGGTGGCAGGTGGTTAGTTCGTCAAAGTTATAGGCGGCGGCTCGAAACATATTCCAATCAGCGCTTAGAAAGCAGTCCTGTAGCAAAATCTCTGATTCTGGTGACCATTTCTCACCTGAGCGGGTCACTGGTGCTTCCTGTTTGAGCTTCTGATGTAAACAGGAAGCAGGAGTACAGAGTTATGATCCGATTTGCCGAATGACGGCCGAGAGAGGGCCTTGTATTCTTGCTTGTGGGTAGTATAACAGTGGTCTAGGACTTAATCGCCCTAGAGGTGAAGAATACTTTTTAATTGGAAGTTGGGCATCACATGTTAAACATTGCTGTCAATACTATCATGTTGGTTGTAAGAAATGAACAACTAGTGCTTATGTCTAGATACACTTGATTTGCAGTTAAGATTTGAATTACATTTCAAATGTAACACTTTATACTTTTTGTTCAACTGAATAAATAAACTTGTAGACGCCTCATTTTTTGTGCCAAAGTCCGACCCTTTTCAGTGAATTTTAGTGACATGGTTTCCACTACCTGTGATATTAACAATCCAATCCCTCTCAGTAAATGAGAGACCGTGTTTGAATGTGCGCCTTAGGTTTTTTTCCCTCGTTCATTGATCCACAGGGCTACCTTCTGCTCAAACACCTTCAGTTAGTTAGTTTATGAATTGACGGTGCCGTCTCAATGCCTGATGCTCTGGTCTCTAGAGGACTATTACTGCCGATGTGACAACCGCGTTGTCGCTGCAGGGCAGTGACTGCCAGCCAGGGCTATTTTTAAGGGATGTGTAATTCTTGCCTGAATTCATACACTGCTCTGTTCGCTACATACTTCAATCTGAGACTGCCATCGCTGAAGTTGTTTGCGTTGATGTCAAAATGAGGGGTCATCTCTGATTTAGATCATGTCTAACTATTCAGAGGATCAAATACGAATCTTCAAAATGCCGCTTTACCCACGTGTGTCTTGGCTGTGGCCCAACCCATTGGCTTCTGGGAGGTTCAGACTAATTGCGGAGAAGAAACTAACGTCTGTGGGCGTGGCGTAGCGTTTGGCCGGAGCAAGGAATTTTGGCAGTTCTGCCATAATTGAATACTGCTGGGAAACCCAACAATCTGCCACAAGCTGCAGGTCTGTTCGCACAACTCATTTTATTCCTTTGTTTTATGATCAGCTTATTTATTTGTGAACTATTTTATTCTCTCTCTATTTGTCAAGCATTAGTTGAAAGAGTGAGCGTTTTGCTTACCTGGTGGTTCTACACCAAAGGCAACTTTTGTACTTCAACACACATTTCACATGATCTACTTTAAACTTCTCAAGTATTCAAACACTTGCTGATTGCATGTACTCATGCCCTTATTCAACAAGTGAGCTAGCAATTTACCCCCTTGTTTTGTCTGAGCTTGTGAGACTGATTTTGTTATGTACAGTATATGCCACTTAGAAGAAGCCGGGGGGGGGGGGGGGGCGCGCTGTTTTAAGATGGTCATACCAAGAGTAATTTAGCTATTTGATTTAGAATTTTAGGAGCCCTTTAGGTGTGTGTGTTAAAACGTTATTTGATGAAACATTGAATCAGGCTTTACTGCTATTAGCCCATAGAAACGCATTGAATAACAGATTCATACATGGAAAAATAGATGGTCAACAAAAAAATATCTAAAGGTTGTTTGTTTTTAAGTGTCTCTCCTATATCTGAGCGATATAAGAAAGTTTTACACATTAACCCCTTTTTTTATATGCACTAAACTACCTCTATACTGCCATTCATTTTTCAAACTGGTACCAGGCTACAATTCAGTCGAGTCTTGTGGGCGTCGTAGAGCAAAACAACCGTTCCGACGCCACAGATGTTTTCATGGCCAATATTCGGGACGTCTCATGGTCTGACAAACACTGCTGTAGCTCTGCCACCTTCCACCGCAGATGGGGCAGGCCGACATCGGCGGAGGTGGTGAATTGAGACGCAGCCCATGCAAAACTGAGATCTCTACTTTAAACAGGCAGATTTGTATGTGGATTTTTTTTTTTATTACTCTAGTTAGATTTTCGCGGAGCCGTGGACATCAGCTGGGGGGGGGTTTGGTACAATGAGTGCATACATTTGTAGCATCTTGGCATTTCAAACATCTTAGCCCTGCCAGCACCAACCTCTTACCAACTAAGCCACTCAGGACCTAGATGAAAACATAGTCGCAGAAAGTGGTAGTTCTTGAAATGGGTCTACAGACTGAGATCCAATTGCTGCAGTGAGCTATTTTTGCAAATACAAACAAGTGAAGTGTCTTGAAGATGACATATTTTTGAAAATCAAAGCATTGGCCATAAGGCAATGTCCCCTTGACAGTCCTTATCCATTATGAGAGAAAAAGTAAGACCGAGAGGAAGCATGATAAAAGTACACCAAAGGGAAACCTGGATAACCATGGTTATAGAGTCCTCCTTGCAAAAGATCTGGCAGTATGGACATGGAGAGGCAAGCAGACAGGCAGGCGGGCAGAGAGGCAAACAGGCTGGCAGGCAGAAAGCATTGAGTCATCCTGTGTCCAAGTGAGCTGCTCCCTAGGAGGGGGTCGGAAAAGTAGCCGTGTATACAAATCATCTTATCAGGCAGGCAGCAGCCATCTGTGGGAGATTTGATGGATTCTGAAGATTGGCTAAGGAAACACAAGTCAATTATACAGCATGGCAGGAGTTTCCCAGCAGCCCAGTCCTGAAGCTTATCACTAGAGTGGATTGGCTGTCTGTGAGCACCAATTCACACTGCTGCACATGTGATTGTTCTGAGAGAGCTATGCTTTTGTCTCCCCAGGCATTATGCCATATATAGTATACCCACTTTGCCTCAAACTGTTCCTCCATTGTTGAGTTTATGCGTATTGTTATAATTTGCAGTGAGTAAGCGGTTAGTACAATAGCATGTAAAATGACCATGACTGTGGCCATCAATGGACCCATGCAGATTTGCATCACAATGGTTGTCTGCAGTGCTTAAAATAACATAGCCAATGTTTTATAGGAAAGAATGGTGCTAAAAAAAAGGTCTCACTCACTGAAGAATGAAACGCAGCAAATATTGACTCTGCGCATCAACTTCATGTCATTGTCAATAAAAGCCTTTGACACTTATGAAATGCTTGTAATTATACTTCAGTATTCCATAGTAATATCTGACACTAAAGACACTGAGGCAGCAGACTTTGTGAAAATTAATATTTGTGTCATTCTCAAAACTTTTGGCCACGACTGTATATAACCTTTGTGTCCACATGGATGTGATACAGGAGCTGCTTGTAAGCTCATCATGAGTCATTGACCCATGACTCTTGGCAGCTTGTTTGATCGCTATACGCAATTGGGCAGAGGTCACAGGGGTATGTCGTGTACAATTCTGACCAGTAGAGGAGTCACCTGGCAGCCCTATACAGTTGTATTGATCCTGCCTGGCCCACCCCACTGACCAGAGGAAATGAGGGGGAGGCGGGCGTGCCGATCGTTGCTCACCAGGATCGTTAGGGCATCAGTGAGCGGGGACTGTGGAATCACTTATACTCTCTCTGCCCATTTTCCACATATCAATATCACAGCCTTGGCTTGTCACACCCAGTATCACCGTGATAGAAGGGCCCTAGGTGCCAGCCTTTTTTTCTTTACTTCAGCTCCTCACTTTCTTTCTTTCTCACCCCCCCCTTCAATTATCTCATTGGAGGTGAGCCTTTTTTTCTCTCCTGGTTCTCTCTGCTTTTTGTTCCTGTGAACATGGAGTCAGGGACAAGGAGACATTTGGTGGCCAGGGAAGAAAGGCAGCAGGAGACTGTCTCCTTCACAGCTCTGACTGATAGATCCCACTGTTCTCTTCCATTCACATATCAAGCATCAGACACCCCCGTGATGTCTAACCTGGCAGCCGTGTGTTAGTGTCATTCACTGCTCTTACACAGAGAGACTGATCCACTACAGGATCGCATCAGCTCTTTTAGAAATCATCTGGAACTGTAATTGACAATCGTGACGCCACTCGTATCCCACTGAGATGTGCCACTTTCTAATTTGGATCGGAGCACAAAGTCCTTGCATGGGAGAGATATGAGTGCTAAGTCTTTGCCACTCGGTTATTAGGGAAAGTTGAAGCTTAATGCATTTGACATGATAATCTAAATACTCCCACTGCGAGCTCTTAACGTGGAATCACATGCTGTTTAAAAGCACAGCAAGTCGGGAAAGATTTGTCAGCCCTTGTGAGATGCAGACTTTTAAATGTTTTATATATATATTTCCACACTGAGGTTGGAATAATACTGTGGAAATGATAATGCTCTTTTTAGTGTAAGAGCTGTTTGAAAAGACTGGCAAGAATTTCAGCCTGTTTTGGTGGGATGGAATTTACATGACCAATAAGAAAGAGTTCCAAAATTCTCTGCAAATAACAGCTAGTTTTCAGTTTTCCCCTCCCCACTCAGACAACTTCCAGAGAGTCCTAGCAAAATTCTTGCTTGAGAAATTGCTATTTGCAAAGAAGCTGTTTTTTAAATTATTTTTGACCATTTTAATTGAAAACAATCACAGTACGGTACTTAATTGTTACCTAGAAATTATTTGATATTGAGATATAAACAGCTACATTGGACCTTTTTAAAGTTGTTGCAGATAATTGAGGGAATTGGGAGAGAGTGCAGGTGGGGGACTTGTTCTCATTATTAATTAACATGGTTTATTTACAAGTTACATCTAATATTAAGTACTTTAAAGTTCAGAAATTCGTTCTGAGTTTGACAAGCCTGTGACTTTTGATTTTATCATGATGTCTTTGCCCGTCTGCAAAACCTGTCACGTTTTGTGTTTGTCTCCTCTTGTCTTCCAGCTGCCCTATGAGCTGCAGGACATGGTGAACAAGCACATGAAGGCCAGTCTGCCGGATAAGAGTTCTCAGGGGGCCCAGGGCCAGGACTCCGACACCATGAGCCTGACGCCCGCCGACGTGGTGCCCACCTCAGTCATTGCCCGCATCCTGGAGAAGCCTGAGCCTCTGGTGCTCAACTCTGCCCAGTCCAGCAGCAGTGCAGGCCGGCCCCAGGCAGAGGATGTGTTTGTTCATGTGGACATGACTGGGCCCCAGGCAGGAGGAGGGGGTAGAGAGAACGGGGGTCCCGGTCACAGCAGCAGGGCCCCAGCCCAGAGCAGCCAGGCCCAGGAGCTCCTCCAGCAGAACGGCATGTGTCGGAGCCAGAGCAGCCTGTCAGCAGACGGCCAATCAGGAGAGGAGGGTAGAGAGGGTGGTGCCTTCGAGAAGCTCAACCCCTACCCAGCCCCCCCTCCGCCCCACCCCCTCTATCCCGGCCGCAAGGTGATCGAGTTCTCCTCGGACGACAAGGTGAAGATCCCCAAGAACAGCCCCCTGCCCAACTGCACCTACGCAACACGCCAGGCCATCTCCCTCAGCCTGGTGCAGAACGACGAGGAGAACGAGCGCCAGCGCACCGTGCCAAACAGCCCCGCTGTGTCGGACGGGGGCTGGCGATCTGGGACGTCCTCCTCCTCAGGGGGAGGGGGGCAGCGTGACCCCTGCCGCACCCCTACTCAGCTGGACACAGCAGACCCTCTCTCCAACCAGTCCAGCCCCTTCAGCAGCCCCCCTCAGCCCCCTAGCGCCTTTGCCAGCTCAGGTAGCTCCGAGGAGGACCTGCTGGCCAACTGGCAGCGCATGTTTGTGGAGAAGATGGCACCATCCTCTGAGGGCACCCTGGTCAACCGCACCTCCTTCAGCAGTGAGACGGTCAAGGACCTGGAGAGGACCCGGACCGGCAAGCCAGTGGGCGGGGGTTCCGACAGGGGGGCACTACGGGGGGCCTACTCGGACGGGGAGGAGGGGTCCTCCACCCGCAGCTGGACAGCAAGCCGAGAGTCCAGCCTGGACACTGACACCAGCAGCATGGCTGACCTCCGCACCAGGAGGGGGCATTATGGAGCAGACTTCTCCACAGAGGAAAGCGAGCAGCTGCTGATGGCCCTGGACCCACTGGACAACGACCGAGACAACACCAGTGGCGACACCGTGTCAACGGCCATCACTGTGGAGACCAGCCCGGCGGAGGCCAATAGGAATGATTTTGTGGACGAGACTGGGTCTGTAGGCAGCTCTGCAGAGGAGAGAGACATCCTGCCACAGGACTTCCCCGTCAAAGCCCCCCGGGTCCTGGCAGGGCTAGAGGACTACACAAAGAACACCCCTCCCCTTCCTGCAAACTCCTCCACCTCCACCCCCGGCCGACCCCTGAAGAGCCCAAAGAGGATGGGAGTCCACCACCTGCACCGCAAAGACAGCCTGACCCGGGCACAGGAGCATGGTAACCTGCTGGACTGAGACTAGGGGACTTTACTCCTCTCACTTCATCGGTCATCTGACAGACTAACTCTTCAATGGTCTGTGGACTCTTTATCTTACCAGAAAAGAGAGAGATGATTCGTGTTGGTCCTTCCTTTGTCCGTGCTGCTGTCTCTCATGAGTTTAGTCAGGAAATACACACATTCTCTAGTAACCACATTCAAGAGCTGACTGTTCTTTAAAAGATATGTGCGATGCCTGGCTGCCGGTTGAATGGTAAAGTTTGCGGTGTTCTTTCCTTTGTTTTCCACTGTAAACCTGCAATCTCCTCCAGTAGCAGAACAAAGGGTCCTACAGGTGGTTTCTGAATGAGGTTAGTTTTCTGTCTCTCAAACACTCCAAAACTGTTGCAGAGAGGAGAATGGTGACTACAGGGTCATTTCCTGTGTGTAAACATCCAGCCAGAGTGTGTTCTCATGGAACAGCCCAGATGGTGCAACGTTTCATCTCGTCACTTGAGATGATCGGCGATATGCAGGATGGATGGAGTTGTTGCCTTCTCCCTTGTTGGTTCTCTTTTACCCTGGATCCCCCCTCCCCCCTAGAGAAATGATATGTCATGCAGGAATCTGATAACATGAGAACTTTACCTCCATCTCTGAATGGACGAATGGTGAAGAGGGCAAGCACTTGCAAGCGCATGCTGTTGTCTGGTGTGAGTGGATGGTGGAACGGACCCCCACACAGACTCTCAGTGCCTATCCCTCTCTGTCTGAGGGGGTTTCTAACCCCCCAATTCCCAGAAAAGATCTATTCTGATGCCCCTCTGGAGCACCTGAAGTGTGCAGCAGTCTGTTGAGCACCCACTCTTAAGGGCTCTCTTCTCTGTAATTGGTCAACTACACAAGAACTAGGAAGGTCACCCTCAATGAATTCCTGAAATTGTCGGTCTCACTCAAGTTTATTTTCTCAATAACACATTAGTTTTCATTGATTTGTCTTTCTATTATCGTAATTGTTACCTTTTTTATTTCTTCAAATCGCTTCTTCATTCAAATAATTTTGATTTTGACATTTAGATTTTTATGCCACTTTTATGGCTGAGGTCTGGACATATTATGACGTTGATGGTCGAGAACAGTCAAAGTATTTCTACTCTTTCACTTTTGTTCTGTTATTGATCTGTCATTGGATTTAGTCATCTGTATTTTCATTTCAAGAAACAAACAGGCCTATAGTTCTATTGTTAACTCTGGTACTTTACATGGGTTATTACAAAGGAAGACCTAAATGGCATGAAACACGGTGTTTTTCAGAAGAACCACGACAACCTTTTAAGGCATTTTTGTGGATGTGTTTTGGAAATATTCACTAGGCCCTGGGGGGGGGGGGGAATAATTCTCCTTGAAGATGCCTTCAATTCTCATTGTGTACCACTTCTGTTAGCAATGTATTCAGTAACAATAGTATGTTTCCAGAATATCAAAGTGACAAGGAATAATCGAAGGCGAAAGGTCTGCATGGTATGACAGGGCTGGTTGATGATATTTTTGCTATTTCTTTACCGTTGACAATTTCCTGATCAGGAAAGTATTTTTGTTTGTGTACTACCCAGTCTCCGTTGTGAGGGTTCACAGAGGATGTTATACTAGTAACTAGTAAACCGTGAAGAGGATAATGATTTCATATGTTTTCCTCTGTGTTCAGCCAACCTTTTAAGTATTTAATCAGTGTGCTTATCAGATGTCCCCCACCCCTAGATATTCTGGTGGAGAGTTCAGATCATTTGAAAAAATGCAAAGTTGTTTTAATCTTTGTCCCTTTCTAAATACAATACCTAATCTGGAATGTAATCATGGCTTCACGATATTTGGCGTTTATTTTCGCTATAGGTCCATTTTCATCCACATGCTTTTGTATGGATATAATTTTTGATTTTATGGATTGATTTTTGATTGTGTGCGTGTGTTCCTTTTGGACTTTCATTTGGTCCAGTATATTCAATTGACTTACCGTTCTGTATTTAGCCATGTTGAATTTGTCTTAATTGTAATCCATAAAATGTGTTCAGCATCAGATTCTCTATGTACAGTTGAAGTCGGAAGTTTACATACACTTAGGTTGGAGTCATTAAATCTCGTTTTTCAACCACTCCACAAATTTCTTGTTAACAAACTATAGTTTTGGCAAGTGGGTTAGGACATCCACTTTGTGCATGACACAAGTAATTTTTCCAACAATTGTTTAGACAGATTATTTAACTTATAATTCACTGTATCACAATTCCAGTGGGTCAGAAGTTTACATACACTAAGTTGACTGTGCCTTTAAACAGCTTGGAAAATTCCAGAAAATGATGTCATGGCTTTAGAAGCTTCTGATAGGGTAGTTGACCTCATGAGTCAATTGGAGGTGTATCTGTGGATGTATTTCAAGGTCTACCTTCAAACTCGGTGCCTCTTTGCTTGACATCATGGGAAACATTGTAGACCTCCAAGTCTGGTTCAACCTTGGGAGAAATTTCCAAACGCCTGAAGGTACCAGGTTCATCTGTACAAACAATAGTACGCAAGTATAAACACCAGCCGTCATACCACTCAGGAAGGCGTTCTGTCTCCTAGAGATGAACATACTTTGGTACGAGAAGAGCGACTCAATCCCAGAACAACAGCAAAAGACCTTGTGAGGATGCTGGAGGAAACCGGTACAAAAGTATCTATATCCACAGTAAAACGAGTCCTATATCGACACAACCTGAAAGGCCGCTCAGCAAGGAAGAAGCCACTGCTCTGCAACCGCCATAAAAAAGCCAGACTACGGTTTGCAACTGCACATGGGGACAAAGATTGTACTTTTTGGAGAAATGTCCTTTGTCCTCCATCATTAATTTTGGAGGAAAAATGGGGATGCTTGCAAGCAGAAGAACACCATCCCAACCGTGAAGCATGGGGGTGGCAGCATGATGTTGTGTGGGTGCTTTTTTGCAGGAGGGACTGGTGCACTTCACAAAATAGATGGCATCATGAGGCAGGAAAATTATGTGGATATATTGAAGCAACAGCTCAAGACATCAGTCAGGAAGTTGAAGCTTGGTCGCAAATGGGTCTTCCAAATGGACAATGACCCCAAGCATACTTCCAAGGTTGTGGCAAAATGGCTCAAGGACAAGAATGTCAAGGTATTAGAGTGGCCATCACAAAGCCCTGACCTCAATCCTATAGAAAATGTGTGGGCAGAACTGAAAAGGCGTATGCGAGACAAGGAGGCCTACAAACCTGACTCAGTTACACCAGCTCTGTCAGGAGGAATGGGCCAAAAGGCACCCAACTTATTGTGGGAAGCTTGTGGTAGGCTACCCAAAACATTTGACCCAAGTTAAACAATTTAAAGGCAATGCTAAGAAATACTATTTGTGTATTTAAACTTCTGACCCACTGGGAATGTGATGAAATAAATCACACTCTACTATTATTCTGACATTTAACATTCTTAAAATAAAGTGGTGATCCTAACTGACCTAAGACAGGGCCATTTTGTTAGGATTAAATGTCAGGAATTGTGAAACTGAGTTTAAATGTATTTGGCTAAGGTGTATGTAAACTTCCGACTTCAACTGTAGCTTTAGTACATAATAAGGATGATTGAGGCAAAAGTCAGCATTTTCATTCATGTATTTGCCTTTCTAATGGCTTTTTGATTGCGTGGTTATGAAGCCGGATACTGTCCTGCTGTTTTATTGATCCCAGATTGACAGCTCACAGTGAAAGCCCTTCAGTATAAGGCAGTAATCCAGTATGAAGTCACACACCTCATGCAGTGTTCTTAACTCTGAGTCAGACTCTAAGCCATCTGCTTGTATTTGTTCATGCAACCCTCTGTGGGCTGAAGACGGTGTATATCATATACGGTGCATTTTGAAAGTATTCAGACCCCTTCACTTTTTCCGCATTTTGTGACGTTACATCCTTATTCTAAACTGGATTAAATCGTTTTTTTCCCTTCATCAAATCTACACACACAATACCTCAAAGACAAAACCATGTTTTTTTTATATATATATATATATATATATATATATTTTTTTTTTAATCTAATCTCACATTTACATAAGTATTCAGACCCTTTACTCAGTACTTTGTTGATGCACCTTTGGCAGCGATTACAGCCTTGTATGATGCTACAAGCTTGGCAAACCTGTATTTGGGGAGTTTCTCCCATTCTTCTCTGCAGATTCTCTTAAGCTCTGTCAGGTTTGATGGGGAGCATCGCTGCACAGTTATTTTCAGGTCTCTCCAGAGATGTTCGATCAGGTTTGGACTCTGACTGGGCCACTCAAGGACATTCAGAGACTTGTCCCGAAGCCACTCCTGCGTTGTCTTGGCTGTGTGCTTAGGGTTTATTGTCCTGTTGGAAGGTGAACCTTCGCCCTAGTCTGTGGTCTGTGACACTAGGCATTCAGGCCAACGAGTTCAATCTGGGTTTCATCAGACTGCTCTGGAGCAGGTTTTCATCAAGGATCTCTCTGTACTTTGCACCGTTGATCCTGACTAGTCTACCAGTCCCTGCCGCTGAAAAACATCCACACAGCCTGGCCACTCTACAATAAAGGCCTGATTGGTGGCGTGCTGCAGAGATGGTTGTCCTTCTGGAAAGTTCTCTCATCTCCATAGATGAACTCTGGAGCTCTGTCAGAGTGACCATCGGATTCTTGGTCACCTCCCTGACCAAGGCCCTTCTCCCCCGATTGCTCAGTTTGGCCGGGTGGCCAGTTCTAGGAAGAGTCTTGGTGGTTCCAAACTTCTTAAATTTAAGAATGATGGAGCCCACTGTGTTCTTGGGGACCTTCAATGCTGCAGGAATGTTTTGGTACCCTTTCCCAGATCTGTGCCTCGACACAATCCTGTCTCGGAGCTCTACTGACAATTCCTTCGACCTCATGGCTTGGTTTTTGCTCTGACATGCATTGCCAACTGTGAGACCTTATATAGACAATTGTATGCATTTCCAAATCATGCCAATCAATTGAATTTACCACAGTTTCCAATCAAGTTGTAGCAACATCTCAAGAATGATCAGTGTTAACAGGATGCACCGGAGTTCAATTTCAAGTTGCATAGCAAAGGGTTCTGTATACTTGTGTAAATAAGGCATTTCTGTTTATTTTATTTGCAACAATTTCAACAACAAACAAAAAAACGTTTTGCTTTGTCATTATGGGGTATTGTGTGTAGATGGAAAAACTTTATTTAATCCATTTTAGAAAAAGGCTATAACATAACAAAATGTGAAATGTGAAGGGGTCTGAATACTTTCTGAATTGCACTTACATTTTGAAGACAAATTAAATGATCAAAGATGATAAATGCAACAACACTTCATGATTATGACGGAGGGCTTTTGCCAAGTTCTGTGTTTCCACAAGGTTAGAAAAGATGCGCCAGTAAACTCTGTCTATGCCGCATTATAAAAATGCCCTAACCCCCACCTAATTCTGATCTGGAACACAGACACCACCTAGAAATGTCTCTTGAGCCTGCCTTCTCACTATATATGTATAGATGTGGGTTTTAGTCCCCCCCCCCCCCTGATTAAACCTCTATTCTTAGACCAACAAGTAAAAGCCACATATCAAGGAACTAGCATCATTGTGCTGTAAAATCCTGTGCCGCCGCCAGTCACTGGTGTCATACGAGGTAACTGTGTTCCCTCCAGAGCGAGATGAGTCACCAGATCCCGGTATAAAAGTCTCTCCACATACTATCCTACACGCTGGAGGCTTTCTGCTGCACTCCTTGTCCCTGAATAATTCAACACCATTTTCTTCAGTGCAACGGACCGGGACCCTGGATTGCGGGCCCCCAAATCCACACGGTTCACGTCACTCCACCCTCACACTTTTTAAGCCTCTTTTCTTTTGGTTGGAGTCTGCTTATTGGTCTTTTTCATTATAAATGGTGTTAATAGCCCATAATTAAGAGTTGTAACAACCCTTTACTAAATTATTCATGTTTTATTACCCTCAGAAATAGGTCTCTAATACTTCAAAAAGGAGTAGAGTAGTCTGTCATGGTCTTCAACATGGACATTTATGTTTTTAATATTTCACGGTTTCGTGCAAATGGAAAAAGAGGGAATTAAATGTGCAGGCTCCAATGTACTAAGCAGTATAAATAGGCCTTTATATCTGGTCTCCTGCAACTTTAATGACTCCTCTTTCGTGAATATAATTGAACACATCTCTGCTGACGCGTCTCTTATTTGATCCAAGGTCGCCTTCCCCCGAGATGCTCCACTCGTGTGGAGCTTTTTAAATTTAGTCTGAGAAATGTTGAGAAATGTCAGCTTCGTCACTCCTTTTATCTGATGCGGTGGAATAAACACACTGGTCATGACGGTAATCCCTCTGTGACGGTGACCTTTTAACAGGTAGCTCGCTCAGTTATTTTCACGATATGGCTTTTAGTCTGAGCATGATTTAAACAGCATGCCAGTTGGTTCACAGGAGCCTTGTCTCCATTGTGACAGTTTTGAGGCGGCGCCAGGGGTTTATTGGAAATATTGATCTGCAAGAATATTTGAAAAACTGGAGTGTAAAGTATTACATTATACAATTAGAAAACCCTGGCTCTACATATGAATACAGAGACAGGGTTTACTGTGTAATATCCCACACAGACGGCGTAATCATACAATCTGAGCTTGATGACAAAGCCAGTCCCTGCACGAGAGCGTTGTCATTGCAATTACATGGTTCAGGAATACTAATAAAGATGCTGTCACTGTCTTCTCACGTTAATATATGCCTCCATTGTTATTTACATCTTATTCATGTCTACATTTATGGTGTTGAGTCGTTGAATTCTCCCATTGATATGAATGAAATGCATGTTATAGGCCAGGGCTGCCTCAAACCCTCTTCCCGGAGATCTACTGTCCTGTAGGTTCAGTCCAACCCTAATTTAGCGGTTCTGATTCAGCTAGTTAAGGTCTGGTTGAGCAGCTAATTAGTAGAATCAGGTGTGTTAAATTAGGGTTGGACTGAAAACCCACAGGACAGTAGATCTCCAGGAAGAGGGTTGGGCAGCCCTGTTACATGCCTAATTCAGCACTTTATTTTATTTGTCTGCAGGTGAATTAAGTATAATAAATTGTGTTTAATGGGGATAAATACTGGTATACCTATAACTTTTTTGATTCTAGGGGACACTGCAGTCTGTGGTACCTGATGGACGCCATTGCGAGGAGACTGTTGTAAGGTCTCAAGTCCAGACCCACCCAACAGTGAATCCAGTTCTGTTACTGGGTTCATTCACACAAACCATGTCTACCTGTCTTGCATGGAGTTAAGTGGCAATCTGATTATTCTCTCATACTGAGAAAAGTGGGCTCCGTTATGTTTTTCTTTGGTTGCATATTCATCTCCCGCTGCCGTGTCTGTTCTTTCACAGCTTTGTAGATTTCCTTTCTTTTGTATGTAAGCGGGCTAAAAATGTTCTCCCTGTTAAAACATTACTTTAAAGACAATATTATACACAAGACTGTTAAACCTGTACTAATTTTATTTTCTGAATTTGTAAACTGATGTATATTTTAAAACAAATAAAATATTTTAAACTTTACTTTTGTGGTCTGGTTATGTAGCCATGGATGTTAATTTAAGCAATGTTACGTCAACATTTTGACTTTCAACGATATGATGTGCCACTTTTCCCTTGTAAGATTAGAACTCTTATCCAGGGGTGCCCCCTACTGATAACTGTCATTGAGGAACACTTTCAAAATGTTAGTCCAGTTGGAGGTTGAGGTTTCCCCTCCAATGATTAACTGAAAAGAATACAAACATAAAAACCAAAAGACTAAACTCTCTTGTGATGTGTGTGAATGATTTAGACGTTATTTGCTAGACAAAGGTTCTCACCGAATGGTAAAACCTAGGTGATTAGAGCTGCATCAAAAGAATACGATCTGGTTTCAGCTCAAATTCGATTTCCATGGCTGAAACTATGCTTTCATTGTCTGAGAAAGGGGACAGCGATGAAAAAGGAACCCTAATCTAATTAAATGCTTGTATTAGACAGGAGATTCTTCACCTCAGAGGCATCTGATTGCATAGCAGACAATCTTGTCTTTGCCAGTATTGCAGCTTTCATGTTTGGCATGGTCCAGCAGTGAAACAGCCTGCCTCCCTGTGGGCATTCTGTCCTTCTCTCTATAGGAATCACTCTGTGTGGGATCCAATGATGTTGACTGCAAGAAGGTCAACGATCTGCTCATGAACAATACGTTTGTAAGTAGCCTACTTACAGCTGCCGTCAGTCCATCACATTGCTATGATAACATTGAAACTAATGGCTGTGCCCTTGATGCCAATTTTATCATGCCACCAGGTGTTGGGCCCTCTGAGCACATGTCCAGCGAGGGGTTGCGTATAGTGATACACTGGAAAACAGTCTGTTTGTCCTGATCACTTAGCAACTTGGGAAATTGATCCGAGATGTCCATTAATTATGGATATCTGTTTCCACTCATTATTTAGCTGTCCTACGGGAATGGAATGCTTTGTATTTATGCTACCCAACATCAGAAACCTGCCTCACTGGATTACTCTGTATATCGGTGATAGATAAGAGTCCTTGGGAATTGATTACCAACCAAACTGAATGGGAGTTGTGGAGAGTGATGGATTTACGCTTACATGAGAATGTGCTGTTCTGCAACATGCATCGAAATGAATGGCCTCTAATTCCCGCTTTCTATTTCTCTTTCATGCAGAGATTCTGTATCTTCGAAGCCTTCAAGCCTTAACCTTGACGTGTTGTACCCTCCGTCCAAAACATCCCAAAGACAACAGATGCGTTAATATATCAATGATAGTCTCCTATAGAATGTCATAATAACGTAGTTAAAGTTAGTACTATGTCCATAACGTCACCAAACACACTGGAGAGAGACCGTAAGATGTATTGATGTGAAGGTTTGCAAGAAACCTCGAATATCATAACGATATGGGCCAGGCTAGAAATACATGTAGGCACAAGGGGCTCAAACAAGGGGATTTGATGGGGATAATGGCTGTCCTAGTAAGCACCACTTTGGCTGTGGGGATGATGAGGATGGGGTCAATGTATTATATGGGGCGAGGAATGATAACACTGCTGCATTGTCATGGTGTGATTTTTGCTGATTTACAATATAAGCTCTCATGCTCGTTACATTCAATTCCGATGTTCTGTATGTGACGTTTAAGTGCTGATCCCAGAAACATCCTGTGGCTATTCCATATCAAAATCGTGTTCATATGGAGGCATTCGTATAGCGAAAAGGCCATTTAGGTCAAAGGGAAAAACTGTTTTCAGTGAGCTACGGTTCGGTGCTATACAGGAATTGTCATGCCAATGTGTTAATTGCATTCATAAGTAGGCTATTCCAATCAGGAAATAACTTAAGAATCCAAATGTCTTTAAGAAGTTGTAAACAGATTTATTCTGACATCACATCAGACCATCACAACAATCCTATCTAGTCGATCTATCAACAGACTTTCATTGCTTACATAAACCTTTAAATAGGAACTGTAAATAGACTGTACATAATTAAAATAAATAATTCCCTATAAGACACTTGGTGTGTGTGTGTGTGTGTGTGTGTGAAGGATTTTGTGCCTGCTCCAAAACGTATTCTGTTGCTACAGGTCATGCAAAAAGTGTGATTGATTGCACACTACCAGGTGATGCTGCAACTCTATTGCGTACCTACTAGCAGAAAGAAAGAGGTACAAAAAAAAGGTAGGAAGGCTGTGGAATCACATCTCAGTCTCAGCCAGTAGGCTCTCACCTAGACCTGACGTCAGCAGGACCATCTGGGGGTGGGAGTCTGCAAAGGGCAGAGACAACGAAAACGAGTTTAGGACTTCTACAACTAGCCTGGTTGCTAGCTCTGTTCGTGCTTTAGCCAACTCCTTTGTCCTTGTAAGGGATGACAACGAGCAAGTTGGCCAAAGCACACACAGATCTGACCACGCCTCATTCTACAGATTGATTGAGTCATAATTTTGAGGTCATCACCTACACCGATGTTTCAGGTTTACAGACGCTTATTATACTAAATTATTTCTTTATAAATCTGCAAGACTCCAGAACAGAGCGCCACAGTGGAACTGTCCTGTCTAGAATATGACTAAGATGAGACAGGGAAGGAGAGCATTTTGGTTGGCCAGGTCAGCCCTTACTGCTGTGGGGGATCCAAGCCGTTTTCTCCCTGGTGGGGATGGCAGCGCTGCCTCGTGCCTCGCCCTCCTTGTCGTCGTCCTCCTCTCCCTCGGAGAGCAGGTCGGAAATCTGCTGCTGCAGCTCGGGGCTGATGGCGTTCTCAGCCAGGACCAGCATGCGCAGACAGGTGGGGTAGTTCTCCACCATTTCGAGGAAGACCTGAAGGTACAGGGGAGGGAGATTCTGTCATGAAGCACAGACAGGCTACAGTAGGGGGTTGATAAGAAAACCTGATGGGTTTGTAGGTGTAGGTAGTTCTGTTTGCCAGTGGGGAATGATATTCCAGGTTATGAACTTACATTTAAGTGGTTTGTTTTTCTTGAATTACTTCAGCACGTAACAAGTCACTTCAATCCAGTGAAGTGAGGTGGGTCGGTGGCGAGGTAAGCACTGACTATTAACAAAGCAAAATGTACTCACAAATAAACCTTGATGGAGCTCCGTTGTATGGTGAACATGGGCTTCAACAACCAGTGGCATAGGCTATTAACCCGAAATTGACAAACAATTTTAACCAAATGTAAATGCCAATGTAGCCAAAATAAACAAGCTATGACAGCATATTGCAAATCTGACAAAATGACACTGCTCAACTCAGCCATATAGTACATCAATGTAGCATCCACAGTTACAACTGATTGGTGGCCAGTGGCGACACGTCATGCAGGGTAGGTAAATGTTATTTTGGCATTAATACATGTCACATATCAGTTTCCAAACGATGTCAAAATTAAGCCGCATACAAACATGGTCTCTTTCTTGCTTTCTTAAGGCAGCTCCAAAAATACAGGTGTTTCAGCTTAGCTAGTGCTTTCTGTGGAGGTGGGGCAGCCAGCCAAAAATACAGGTGTTTCAGCTTAGCTAGTGCTTTCTGTAGTGGTGGGGCAGCCAGCCAAAAATACAGGTGTTTCAGCTTAGCTAGTGCTTTCTGTGGAGGTGGGGCAGCCAGCCAAAAATACAGGTGTTTCAGCTCAGCTTAGCTCCTTTCTGTGGAGGTGTGGCAGCCAGCCGAAAATACGGAGCGTAGGGGTTGGTAATGAGACTACTGCACCATAAAATCTACGGGTATAGGTAAAAAAAAATTCAATGGTAGCACCCAAGGGTCTTGAGTGACATTAGAAGTGGCCATCCAAGAAGGTTCAAGGTCATTGGCCACAGATAACGTGATTTGACGTAATTTCATATCTACATGAGCTTTGATTGTCGTCATGAATCAAGTCGACAATCTACTGGCAAATCCTTTTCAATCTTTGTCATATGAAGAGAAATTATGAATAGAAATTATAGATAAAACGTATCTGTGCTCATCGGCCATTGTACAAGAACATTACAAAAGTTGGTAATCGAAAATTCACCAAGAGTGGTTTGGAAGGAATCAGTGGCTAACTGCAAGCATTGCAAAGCAATCACTAGTCTGCTATTCAGTGGAGTGGGTGTTTTAAAAAGTCTTGGTTTAAGGGTCTCTTAAAAGGACAAACATTCAACACCACGTGACAGAAAAGGTTGAATACATTGGCCATGCTGTCAATCCGGCATGACTTCTACCGTGTTCAAAACAACTGGAAACTAAGGAAATGTGAAATCTCAGACGTTCAAGACAACTGGAAACTCTAGCTCCGACTGGGAAAATATATTTTGAACAGTCATCTAACTCCTAAGTCGGGAACTCGGGTCTCTTTCTAGAGCTCCGACATGAAGATCACTGACGCCATGAATCAACCTTGTTTTTTTTTCAGTTCCCAGTTGTCTTGAAAGCACCAAAAAGAGAATGCCAGACTTCGATGACAAAATTAGCCCATGAAGGACCGCCGTGCCACAAGTGAGCACAGCATAACAAGTTGAGTCCAAAAATGTATTGTATGCTGCTGCATAATGGTGTAATATGCCAGGGAGATATGTATACTGTAGCTAAGAAAGTAATACTATGTGTATGTTGTGTAGTAAGCTGTTACTGGCCCATGTGCCTCACCCTAATAATATGAGGGGGAAAGGGACCCTAACTTAGCCTACCTCCGCAAGGCAATCAAACAAGCTAAGCGTCAGTATAGAGACAAAGTAGAATCTCAATTCAACGGCTCAGACACAAGAGGTATGTGGCAGGGTCTACAGTCAATCACGGATTACAAAAAGAAAACCAGCACCGTCACGGACCAGGATGTCTTGCTCCCAGGCAGACTAAATAACTTTTTTGCCCGCTTTGAGAACAATACAGTGCCACTGACACGGCCCGCAACTAAAACATGCGGACTCTCCTTCACTGCAGCCGACGTGAGGAAAACATTTAAACGTGGCAAGGCTGCAGGCCCAGACGGAATCCCCAGCCGCGCCCTCAGAGCATGCGCAGACCAGCTGGCTGGTGTGTTTACGGACATATTCAATCAATCCCTATCCCAGTCTGTTGTTCCCACATGCTTCAAGAGGGCCACCATTGTTCCTGTTCCCAAGAAAGCTAAGGTAACTGAGCTAAACGACTACCCACTTCCGTCATCATGAAGTGCTTTGAGAGACTAGTCAAGGACCATATCACCTCCACCCTACCTGACACCCTAGACCCACTCCAATTTGCTTACCGCCCAAATAGGTCCACAGACGATGCAATCTCAACCACACTGCACACTGCCCTAACCCATCTGGACAAGAGGAATACCTATGTGAGAATGCTGTTCATCGACTACAGCTCGGCATTTAACACCATAGTGCCATCCAAGCTCGTCATCAAGCTCGAGACCCTGGGTCTCGACCCCGCCCTGTGCAACTGGGTACTGGACTTCCTGACGGGCCGCCCCCAGGTGGTGAGGGTAGGCAACAACATCTCCACCCCGCTGATCCTCAACACTGGGGCCCCACAAGGGTGCGTTCTGAGCCCTCTCCTGTACTCCCTGTTCACCCACGACTGCGTGTCCACGCACGCCTCCAACTCTATCATCAAGTTTGCGGACGACACAACAGTGGTAGGCTTGATTACCAACAACGACGAGACGGCCTACAGGGAGGAGGTGAGGGCCCTCGTAGTGTGGTGTCAGGAAAATAACCTCACACTCAACGTCAACAAAACTAAGGAGATGATTGTGGACTTCAGGAAACAGCAGAGGGAACACCTCCCTATCCACATGGAACAGATGGAACAGTAGTGGAGAGGGTAGTAAGTTTTAAGTTCCTCGGCGTACACATCACAGACAAACTGAATTGGTCCACCCACACAGACAGCATCGTGAAGAAGGCGCAGCAGCGCCTCTTCAACCTCAGGAGGCTGAAGAAATTTGTCTTGTCACCAAAAGCACTCACAAACTTCTACAGATGCACAATCGAGAGCATCCTGTCGGGCTGTATCACCGCCTGGTACGGCAACTGCTCCGCCCACAACCGTAAGGCTCTCCAGAGGGTAGTGAGGTCTGCACAACGCATCACCGGGGGCAAACTACCTGCCCTTCAGGACACCTACACCACCCGATGTCACAGGAAGGCCATAAAGATCATCAAGGACAACAACCACCCGAGCCACTGCCTGTTCACCCCGCTATCATCCAGAAGGCGAGGTCATTACAGGTGCATCAAAGCTGGGACTGAGAGACTGAAAAACAGCTTCTATCTCAAGTCCATCAGACTGTTAAACAGCCACCACTAACATTGAGTGGCTGCTGCCAACACACTGACTCAACTCCAGCCACTTTAATAATGGGAATTGATGGGAAATGTAAAATATATCACTAGCCACTTTAAACAATGCTACCTATTATAATGTTTACATACCCTACATTATTCATCTCATATGTATACGTATATACTGTACTCTATATCATCTACTGCATCTTTATGTAATACATGTATCACTAGCCACTAACTATGCCACTTTGTTTACATACTCATCTCATATTTATATACTGCACTCAATACCATCTACTGTATCTTGCCTATGCCGCTCTGTACCATCACTCATTCATATATCTTATGTACATATTCTTTATCCCCTTACACTTGTGTCTATAAGGTAGTAGTTTTGGAATTGTTAGCTAGATTACTTGTTGGTTATTACTGCATCGTCGGAACTAGAAGCACAAGCATTTCGCTACACTCGCACTAACATCTGCTAACCATGTGTATGTGACAAATAAAATTTGATTTGATGGTGCACATGTAACTTATAGCCTGTTTTAAACATTGAATATTGTAAGAGCTTTCATTGGTCTGCTTATATGCCCCCTTTATTTATCCTACTGTTCTGACTTGGTGAAAAGGGAGAATACTGTAAGAATGGCCCATGTTATGAATTCTGTTGCTGTACATTTCAAAATGGCTGAACAAATAGTTACATTGACTACGTCCGTCCGAGCTCGCTCATTGTCTTAATTGAAAATGACGGATTGCCTCTTATCTGCTAGTCGTCCCTTTATGCCACATCAAATCCAATTTTATTGGTTACATCCACATGGTTAGCAGATGTTATTTTGAGTGCAGCCAATGCTTGTGCCATAGCTTGTACATATCAATTGTCAGTAGAAATCATATTTGTTTAAGCAAGATAGCCATATCAGCTTTGTTTTTTTAAATTAAAGGCAGTAAATGAGGCAATGTACTGTTTTGCTGCCAGACAAGGCAGCAAAACAGTACAGACATGCAGCGGTTCTTAGGGTTTGCCAACTACTACCGGAGGTTTATCCGGGGCTTTGGTCAGGTAGCGGATCCCATTACCTCTTTGCTGAAGGGGGGACCGGTGCGACTGCAGTGGTCAGCTGGGGCGGACGGGGCTTTTGGTCGCCTGAAGTCTCTGTTTACCTCAGCTCCTGTGTTGGCTCATCCTGATCCCTCCTTAGCGTTCATAGTAGAGGTGGACACGTCCGAGGCTGGGATAGGAGCTGTGCTGTCTCAGCGCTCGGGTACGCCACAAAAACTCCACCCCTGTGCGTTCTTTTCGAAGAAGCTCAGCCCGGCGGAGCGTAACTATGATGTGGGGGACCGGGAGCTGTTGGCTGTTGTCGGGGCTCTGAAAGCATTGGCTTGAGGGAGATAAACACCCTTTTCTCATTTGGACTGACCACCGCAATCTGGAGTACATCCGTGCGGCGAGGAGAATGAATCCTCGCCAGGCAAGGTGGGCCATGTTTTTTTTACCCATTTTGTGTTCCCAGAACGCTAAGGCAGACGCACTGTCTCGGATGTATGACACAGAGGCGCGGTCCACAGATCCCACTCCCATACTTCCGGCTTCTTGCCTGATGGCATCAGTGGTATGGGAGGTTGACGCGGACATCGAGCGGGCGTTACGTGCGGAGCCCACTCCCACCTAGTGTCCAGTTGGACGTAAGTACGTTCCGTCTGATGTCCGTGATCGATTGATCTGTTGGGCTCATACGTCACCTTCCTCTGGTCATCCTGGCATCGGTCGGACAGTGAGCTGTCTTAGCGGGAAGTACTGGTGGCCGACTTTAGCGGAGGACGTGAGGGTGTATGTTTCCTCTTGCTCGGTCTGCGCCCAGTGCAAGGCACCTAGACACCTCCCCAGAGGGAAATTACAACCCCTACCCGTTCCACAACGGCCGTGGTCACATCGATCTGTGGATTTCGTGATGGATCTCCCTCCGTCACAAGGAAACACCACGATTCTGGTTGTTGTGGATCGGTTTTCTAAGTCCTGCCATCTCATTCCTTTGCCCGGTCTCCCTACGGCCCTACAGACTGTGGAGGCCCTGTTTACACACGTCTTCCGGCACTACGGTTCCCAGTTCACATCAAGGGTCTGGAGGGCATTCATGGAACGTCTGGGGGTCTCGGTAAGCCTGACCTCAGGGTTTCACCCCGAAAGTAATGGGCAGGTGGAGAGAGTTAACCAGGATGTGGGTAGGTTTCTGTTGTCTTATTGCCAGGACCGGCAGGGGGCGTGGTTGGCTTTCATCCCCTGGGCAGAGATGGCCCAAAACTCCCTCCGCCACTAACCTGTCTCCGTTTCAGTGTGTACTAGGTTAGGACATCCTGGTGGAGGACATCCTGGACCCTTCCTTACTACAGGAATTTCATCATCTCCACCCAGATTGCCCTGCGCCTCATCCTCCCCGAGGCCGGTGTCGGCGCGCGGGGTGTACTGTCACGAATTCCGCTGAAGTTGGTGCCTCTCCTTGTTCTGGTGGCGTTCGTCGCTCGTCATCACCGGCTTTCTAGCTTCTACCAATCCATGTTTTCCATTTGTTATGTCTTGAGTGTACACACCTGGTTCCCATTAAGTTATTATTATTTCCCTATTTAACCCTCTGGTTCTCATTATGTTTTGTGCGTGATTGTTCCTGGTTTGTGTTAGGGTTTGTGATCCCTGCGTGGATTTATTTTTTCCTGATTATTTTCCCGAGTAAAGTTTGTTATTTTACTCAATTCTGTGTCCTGCGCCTTACTTATTTCTCAGAACAAGAATAGACTGACGAGTTTCAGAAGAAAGTTATTTGTTTCTGGCCATTTTGAGCCTGTAATCGAACCCACAAATGCTGATGCTCCAGATACTCAACTAGTCTAAAGGCCAGTTGTATTGCTTCTTTAATCAGAACAACAGTTTTTCAGCTGTGCTAACAATTGTAAAAGGGTTTTCTAGTGATCAATTAGCCTTTTAAAATGGACTTTAAAATAAACTTGGATTAGCTAACACAACGTGCCATTGTAACACAGGCGTGATGATTGTTGATAAATGGTCCTCTGAACCCTTATGTAGATATTCCATTAAAATCTGCCTTTTCCAGCTACAATAGTCATTTACAACATTAACAATGTCTACACTGTATTTCTGATCAATTTGATGTTATTTTAATGGACAAAAAAAAGTGATTTTCTTTCAAAAACAAGGCCATTCCTAAGTGACCCCAAACTTTTCAAAAATGTTCTTAACAATCGAAATGGCTGAAAAATGCAGTTCTAAACATAAAAAAAAGTCTCAACAAAACCATTTTAGCTTGATAAATTAAATGCATTGTACATTTTGTAACTTTTTTTCATTTAGCAGAAGCTCTTATCTATAGCGACTTATAGAAGGCGTAATTAGGGTTAAGTACCTTGCTCAAGGGCATATTGGCAGATTTCTTTCACCCAGTCGGCTCGGGAATTCTAACCAGCAACCTTCTGGTTACTGGCCCAACACTCTTAACCACTAGACTACCTGACGCAAAGAGATTCAACAGTAACATAACCAACAAATTGCAAAGGAAAATGCATTTTGGCCTACCTTTACTTATAAATTATGTCCATTAGTCTGGTGAACCTCTCAGTGACAGCATTGTAGAAGTCAAAGCAGACGCATCCCCATTCCATTTTCACACTGACACAAGAAGTAATTCCCATTATCCACAATGCAAAAGTAAATGTCTCAGATGTGTAAAAGCCTGGGTAAAAAGTATTAATTGGTAATGACATTTCAGATAAGTGGACAGTCCAGTACTCACTGTTTGCCTACCCAACAGCTAGCAGAGTTGCCTGTCATGTCACGTTTTGTCACTAGAGCTCCTGAATACTGCCTCTGTCTGGTCTTAACTTTCACTATAGTAGACGTTCCACTCTTCGAACCCTCCAAACCGTGTGTTCAGGTTGTTTTTGCCAGCCAGCTAGCGGTTTGGTTCAGTTCAAGGGATGCAAGCGCCAAACTTTGTAGACACGCACAAATGTGCACAGCATACGCTTTTTACACACAAACTGCGTCATGGCATTTTGGTACACCAGAATGACATTAATTTCCAATGAAACGCTGCGTTTGCCTTGCAGCATTGCGGAGGCAGGGCGTTCGGTGTGGTGCATAGGTTGGATTTATCGAACATATGCGTCAAACTGTGTGCATAGACGGCTTGGCAGAAATGGTAACAGAAGGTGAATGTTGAACTTTTGTTGCATACATATCCAAATGATGCTGCGTACCTTTTTGAGCAATGACGCTGTCAGTGTGATCAATGCGTTAGGCGATACCCACACAACATGGCAATACGCAAAATATGAAATCGTCTCAATGCAACAAATTGTGCTTCGAACACACTGACAGTGTCATTGCACAAAATAGTATGCCGCTGGACCACACTGAAAACACTGTAACTGCCTCTGCAAGGCAAACGCAGTGTTTCATTGGAAATTAATGCAATTCTGGTGCACCAAAATGTCATAATGCTGTCGGTGTGTTCGAAGAGTTAAGCTACTTCAAGCTAGGTAAAGCAGTGTGCTGACCCTATCCATTAACGGTGACTGGAGTCAGGAACAGCTGTGGCGTAAACTATTTGAATGGCTGGAAAGGAAGGCATGAATACCCTGGTGCCTTTCCTGACATTTTGAGCATAAAAACCACCAGAATCATTGAAAAAAATCATGATAACAAACAAAAAAAGATCGTATTTTTCCATTTGGCTTTTCATTGGGTGGTAGGTAGCCTAGTGGTTAGAGCGTTAGAGCGAAAGGTTGCAAGATCGAATCCCCGAGCTGTGATAAGATATCTGTCGTTCTGCCCCTGAACAAGGCAGTTCCTAGGCCCTCATTGAAAATAAGAATTTGTTCTTAACTGACTTGCCTGGTTAAATAAAGGAGAAACAAAACAGCTTTTTTTTTTATTAGATGATCACAGAGTAAGCACTGCCCGCCCTCACTACCCTGCCTGCCCGCCCTCACTACCCTGCCTGCCCGCCCTCACTACCCTGCCTGCCCGCCCTCACTACCCTGCCTGCCCGCCCTCACTACCCTGCCTGCCCGCCCTCACTACCCTGCCTGCCCGCCCTCACTACCCTGCCTGCCCGCCCTCACTACCCTGCCTGCCCGCCCTCACTACCCTGCCTGCCCGCCCTCACTACCCTGCCTGCCCGCCCTCACTACCCTGCCTGCCCGCCCTCACTACCCTGCCTGCCCGCCCTCACTACCCTGCCTGCCCGCCCTCACTACCCTGCCTGCCCGCCCTCACTACCCTGCCTGCCCGCCCTCACTACCCTGCCTGCCCGCCCTCACTACCCTGCCTGCCCGCCCTCACTTCACTACCCTGCCTGCCCGCCCTCACTACCCTGCCTGCCCGCCCTCACTACCCTGCCTGCCCGCCCTCACTACCCTGCCTGCCCGCCCTCACCACCCTGCATGCCCGTCACTGCTTCAATGTCAATACGTATATGAATTTATTTGCTCGGATACACAGAATCGGTCTAAAAAGCTGTGCACAAATGTCTTTTCTTAGTGTGGATTTACATGTAAAGCCAGTCTCTTTATAAATCAGCTAGCTTTAAACTGGAGAGGGACTAGGTAGAAAACGAATTAAACGTTGTGAAATGGATAAGTTGTCCGTAAGGGTACTTGCTATCCGAGATCCTTGGGATTTCCCTACACCATCGAAGTTGAAAAGTAAAATGGTTAGGGTTTAGGGTAGGGACGTCCCAAAGATTCCAGATAGCACTAAACGTACGTAAGCCTTGAGCACTTTTCAATAGGCCACAGCTGGTGAAGTGCTTTGTGGGAGAAGAGTATCTTCCCACAGCTGGGAGTAAGCACACCTTCACTGCAAATGAGATTCAGGGTCATGGGTCAATAACAGTGAGAATGTGAGAGGGAGACATGGGGCAAATCTTGATTGCATACTCCTCACGTCCTCTCTCCTCGCCTCCTTCTCAAAACCCATTGGAGGTGCAGGTTGGAGGGGAGGGACCTCTGGCTTTCTCATCCAATGAGCTTCATCTCCGTAGAAAGTGGACTGACTTCAAAATTAGACCAACATAAGAAGAGGTCTCTGCTATGACGACTGTTCAATTGGGTGATTTAATATGCAGCGGCCTCAATTAGTGGATGTAACTCAGTTAAATCTACAAAATAAGTGGGATGGCAAAATGTAAATGTTCACATTAAAAGGTCATTTTTTAAAGGGATTATAAGAAGGTAGGTAAAAAGCTAACTGCTTAACATTTCTGAAAATAAATTAAAGTCCATCAAAAACGATATCTTTTAACTGATGATTGGCATGAGTATTGCTGGAAATTGGCGCCACATTTAAGGGTCATTGAACATTAATTAGGTAATGAGGAACGTAAGCTAGATCATTTATAGTGAGAAAAAAAAAGAGTGTACCTCCCCCAATAGAATGAGTTTTAACTCATAATGAAACTACATCAGATGTCTTCTCACTGTCTTTGTAAAATGTTTTTCACACTCTGTGGTGCTGATGACGTTGCTCTGGTGGTGGTGATGTTGATGATGTTACAGACCTGTGCTGACTGATTTGAGAGTCCTGTTCCCTCCAGATCCAACACCTCCAGAGTTCTGCTGGACGCCACAGCCACTGCTAGCATACCTGCAATCTGGTCCCCTGGAACCCCAACACAACCAAAACATGAGTGAGTTCAGAAGGTGAGTCTGTCAATTGAGCATTGCAGAAAGCTGATTGATATGTTTGTTGTCATTAACCCCGAACGACAGATTTGGACCGGACACAGATTAGTAATTGCATAATCAGTTCATTTATTCCTAAAGGATGAAGCTGATAAAGTATACACTATGTTTCGGCTTTCACTTTCACCAGGCATATGCACGTCATTTCAACATGATACCTATTGTAGCAACCATAACTCAACACCTAGCGACCTCATGAAGGGGTTTGGATATCTTGGCGTAATGGCTAAGGTGTTGGGTTGACAGTAGCTAGAGCCGGGTTCGAGTCCCGTATATTGGTGTCAGAAGTGGGATGGTTTCGATTAGTTTATTAGGATACCCATGCATCAGCTAATCTTCCTGGGGTCCACATAAAACACAAAAATACATGATAAATAGACAAGAACAACATAAGATATTACATTTAATTCAAAATAAAAACATTGGCTCAAACGCATTGAGGAAAGAAATTACACAAATGAACTTAACAAGGCTCACCTTTTAATTTGAAATGCATTCCAGGTGACTACATCATGAAGCTGGTTGAGAGAATGCCAAGATGACCGCTTTGCACACTCAAGGCAAAGGGTTGCTACTTTGAAGAATCTCAAATGTGAAATATATTTTGATTTGTTTTTACACTTTTTTGGTTACTACATGATTCCATATGTGTTATTTAATAGTTTATGTTTTCAGTATTATTCTACAATGTAGAAAATAGTCAAAATAAAGAAAAGCCCTTGAATGAGTAGGTTTGTCCAAACTTTTGACTGGTACTGTAAATATTAGGACGGGCAATGTCAGAGTGGCATTGACTAAAACACAGTATACATACATACATACATACATACATACTTTAAGCTAAACTTGCTTTTTGCCTGAGTATACTCTGGTGGCAGACCATTCCAGGATGACATGGCTCTATACATAACTGAGTGACACATTAAATATGTTTTTGGTTTGGGTACCGTAAAATAACCCCATAGTGGCATGTCTGGTGGGGTATGTAAATCTGTTTGAAGTGTATGCAAATAGATTATACAAGTGGTTAGGCATTTTCAACACAAAATGTTTCTTAAAACTTCTTAGGGCTGAGATCCCGCTAACGGGATCGATATGACAACAGCCAGTGAAAGTGCAGGGCGCTCAGACATACAAGTATTTCACACCATTTTAAAGATACACTTCTTGTTAATCCCACCACAGTGTCAGATTTCAAATACGCTTTACGGTGAAAGCACCACAAACGATTATGTTAGGTCAGAGCCAAGTCACAGAAAAACACAGGCATTTTTCCAGCCAAAGAGAGGAGTCACAAAAAGCACAAAAAGATAAAATGAATCAATAACCTTTGACGATCTTCATCATATGACACTCATAGGACTTCATGTTACACAATACATGTATGTTTTGTTCGATATTTATATCAAAACATATCAGTATACATTGGCGCGTTATGTTCAGTAGTTCCAAAAACATCTGGTGATTTTGCAGAGAGCCACATAAATTTACAGAAATACTCATGATGATGAAAATACAAGTGTGATACGTGGAACTTTAGATACACTTCTCCTTAATACAACTGCTGAGTCAGATTTCAAAAAAGCTTTACGGAAAAAGCAAACCATGAGACCAAACAAACCAAAAAGATATCCGCTATATTGTGCAGTCAACAGAAGTCAGAAATAACATTAGGAATATTCACTTACATTTGATGATCTTCATCAGAATGCACTCCTAGGAATCCCAGTTCCACAATAAATGTTTGTTTTGTTCGATAATGTCCATTTATGTCCAAACAGCTACTTTTGTTAGCACATTTTGTAAACAAAAACAAACTCACGAAGCGCGTTCACTAGGAGCAGACTAAATGTCAAAGAGTTCCGTTACAGTCCGTAGAAACATGTCAAACGATGTATAGAATCAATCTTTAGGATGTTTAAAACGTAAATCTTCAATAATGTTCCAACCGGAGAATTCCTTTGTCTGTAGAATTGCGATGGAACAGAGCTCGCTCTCAAGTAAACAAGCGTCACGAGCTCAAGGCATTCTGCCAGACCTCTGACTCATTCCCCTCTCATTCGGCCCCACTTCACAGTAGAAAAATCAAACCAGGTTCTAAAGACTGTTGACATCTAGTGGAAGCTTTAGGAAGTGCAACATCACCAATATCCAACTGTATCTTCAATAGGGAATGAGTTAAAAAATGACCAAACTCAGATTTCCCACTTCCTGGTTGGATTTTTTTCTCCGGTTTTTGCCTGCCATATGAGTTCTGTTATACTCACAGACATCATTCAAACTGTTTAAGAAACTTCAGAGTGTTTTCAATCCAAACAATAAGCATATATTAGCAACTGGGACTGAGTAGCAGGCAGTTTACTCAGGGCACCTTATTCATCCAAGCTACTCAATACTGCCCCCAGCCATAAGAAGTTAAAAAGAGTACATTTCTCCTAAACCAAGAAAGACTATCATGCATGTTGTTGATGTTAGTTGTGTGTGTGTGTAGTTAAGGGCAAGGTGTGCTGCTTTGTTTTGAGCCTGCTGAAGCTTTGCTAGGTCTTTCTTTGCTGCACATGACCATATTACCAGCAGAAGCAGTGCGCGGGTAAAATCACTGGGTAAAAAAGCTATTTTACAACCTTTGTTGTAATAATTGTGCTGTTTGCTCTATAACCTATTCGTTCATACACCACCGTGATGTACAATAAGGCAGTGACAACAAAAAGAAAACAGTGACAAAACCGGAGAGAAACATCTGTCCGGTGAAGTCCACAAAATAGAAAATATTTAATGTAACAAACCTGCAGCATTGTCAAGCATGTTAATGTTTGACAGTTTACCAATCAACTACTGATTTAGAACCACAGAGTTACCGCAAGTCAGCACAAAGACAACAAGAGCACTGCCTCCGCTATTCCAGCACCATTTAAACATCAAATCAACAAGGTTATAAATGTTTAGTTTAATACACTGAAAACAAACTTAAAGATACCAAAAAAACAGGGGCGCAACTTTGGTTTTAGAAGTGGATGGGGGGGGGGCATAACTATTTTTTTCTCATTTATTCTAGTTGGATAAACGCTCCAAACAGCCTAACCGACCGTTCGGAGGCCTTCACATGGTCCTAAAGCACACCATTGCCTCGTTTTGTATTACATTTCAATTAGAAAACTGGGAGGGACAAAAATTGTATTTAATAATTTTGTGGGGGACATGTCCCCCCCCCCGTCCCTAGTGAAAGTTGCACCCATGCCAAATACTATTTTGTCCAATAAATGTTGCTAAATATCATGTGGCTGTCCATGCTAATGATTTCCATCTGTGTGCATGCGCAAGTATAACAAAAAACGTTGACACCTACTTGTAGTCTAGTTGAACGCTCTCTTTCATGTTGGCAAAACGGTCTATGGCTCTGTCATACAGTACGCTTTCAGCTTGTGTTGTCCAAGGCTGCCGAGCTACAGTGCTTGCTAGCCAAACTTCCTTGCATGGGCAACAAAGTCCAAATCCCCATTTCCATCCATGGCTAAGGAAAGGGACGATTTAGCGAGCTAGCTACTGCAAGACATCAACACATACAGAACCTCTCCCCATCGTCGTCAATATGACTTGACCATGATACTGACCATCCTGTTACTCCTAGTTATGCTTCTTCAAAGTGTTCAATGGTCACATCCTTTGTGCACAATTCCAGTTGATGTTTAGCTCTAGGAGAATGTTTTGAACCAAATACATAATGCTTTTGGTTTTAGATGTATTTAAGATCAGTTCATTGTTTATTACAATATATCAAATGGTGCCCGTGAGGGACTCGGTATAGAAAATAGTAGGGACACGCTCTCCTGAAGAAAGGGGGTACTGTAACCACCTTAAACCAACACCTAGCGACATCGTAGAGGGATTCGCATCTCATGGCTTAACAGCTAAGGTGTTGGGTTGGTAGTAGCCAAACTCGGATTTTGAGTGCGGGGCTACCCCCCAGTAATTAGGAATGTCATTGACAACCCATATTTCAGATGGATGAAATCTGAACGTTTTACCCTGTATACTTGCTCCAAAATGACCATAGACGTATAATTCTGTATCAAGTGTGCCCTCTAAAATTCAATCTAAACTTAAATGGGGACAACATGACTGCGTTCACACAGGCAGCCCAATTCTGATCTTTTTTTCCACTAATTGGTCTTTTGACCAATCAAATCAGAATTGGGCTGCCTTTGTAAACACTATGTTCCTAAAACGACCTGCTTTCTATTTCTCTGTAGTGCAAGCAGCCAGGGGGTTGTCATGGAGACGCACCTGAATAAATAAAATAAAAAATAGTAATGCAGTAGGCAACTGGCCCATAAAATGGACGTCTTTGGTATCTCAGGAGTGTTTCACCTCTGAAAAAGTCCCATAACACATAACACATGACACAAAAGTTATTTTTCCCAATGCTTGAAGTTCATATTGATTATCCAAAGTTAACTGAGATGCAAATCTTTTTATGTCAATAAGAATCTGATTCCTTTTGAGCTGATTCCATATTAAGAAACTCACCGATATAAAGTACAGTAATTGGTTTTGTATCCTGGTGATTGGATCTTACCCAGGGGGTTGTAGTCCAAGTTGAGGACTCGGAGCTGGGAGCTGTGGGCCACAGCGATGGCCAGGCGGGCCCATCCCTTGGTTGTGATGCTGGGGTTCGCACTAAGAGTCAGCTCTCTAAGCCCTGTGGGACAGGCTGTCCATCACCATCAAATGACCATCAACTGAGTATAGGCAGAGCCGAAAATATAACCATATATTATATGTATTACACTACCTTATCGTGTAACTTGAGTCTAATTGTAAACACTACAACGTTTAACACATAATGCCTTCATAAAATCCTTTATAAGGCCTATATAGATGCTTCAGAAATCACTCATAAGCAAATGTCATGCTACATAAAGGACGGCAAAAGATAATTGTGACAGATCTATGTCGTGTCCAATAACATCTATGAATGTTCTATAAGCCCTTTATGAGATGTACATTTGTCTGGACTGTATTTTCTATAATCAAAAAAAGTGTTAACCCACACACGCACTTAGAGAGGACTTCTACACTAACCTATTGTTTCCAACCACTGTCCCCGAGCAGGCCAGGTTCAGAGTCTGACAGCCCAGTAACAGTGAGAGCAGTGTGGAGTGGCTGTACCTGACTTGGCCCCATCCGGAGGCAGCATGGCACAGATAAGCCGCAGTGCCTCATCCCCCAGCATACAGTCCCCCAGGTCCAGAGACACCAGTGAAGGGTGAGTGGACAATGCAGTGTTGAGGGTGACCAATCCTGCATCTAGGAGGGGGCTTCCATGGAGACTGTGGCATAGGATAGATGGGAGGAGAGAGAAATGCAGAATATCAGTCAATACAACAGCTCCAATGAAGACCAGCCAATTAATTCACCTTTCAATCTGGATAAAGCATCAAATTGACATCAACTTGAGTTCATGCTCATGTGCATAATCATGGTAATTGGGGTCAGGTCCCCCATTTACTGCCTTGGACAGCTTTTACTGGATCACAAATGGAGGCACCCATACTGATTACAATTAGTTAATAGACTACAGTAGCCATATCAACCTCTAACATCAGCCAATCAATCAGTCAGACCGACACACCTTATTCATTGTGATCTACTAGGCTACTTACAAAAGGGTCTGGATCGATCTGTTTGTCTTGAGTGCATCTGCGAGATGCTTGGTTCGGTTGATGGTGGAGACCACACCGAGGTTCATGTTGAGTTGCGCCAGTGAGTGGGACTCCGCCACACCACGACACACCCGTCCAAAGTCTCGGTCTGAAAGCTGACATCCCCTGATTGACAGAAGCCTCACACTGTTCTCTTTCAGGCTGTCACAAATATCCTTGATCTCAGCTCCCGACAGTGTCTCTCCCGTTATTTGAATAGAACCTGGTAGCATTTTGGTAAATGTGTCTACTAGGCTACATGACATTCGAGGTTTGTGCCCAGCTAAGAAATACGGGCATTTTAAGCATAGGCATACAACTATCCGACGTTGGTGGGCTGTTAAATGACATCTCAAAGTCAATATGCTACTATTTAGGATATACGATATTTACCACAAATCTGCAAGCCTCCCAAGTGTTGCAGCTGGTTTAATTGAGCATTTCTTATTCGGCTACGGATAGGGGAAAAGCACGCAAGGTGGGTTTTCTGAAGTTAAATCGATCATAAACCCCATGCGCTGTTTCAAGCCCTGACATCATAACCTACTGCTACAATGTAGCTAAATACTTAGCGATTCTTCTTCTGTACCCCGCAGGCCATGGATTGATACATTCGTCCGTACATACTAGACACGTTCAAAGAAAATATAATGTGCCGTTTTCCAGGTCCTCATGCATAACAAACGGTTTGCGTTCCTGTCATGTTTAGAGCTTCGGTTTATAGCGCCGACGCGAAGGCGATCGTTTGTTTGCCACGGTTGCAGTTATCGGTTATGCACACACTTCTCCGTGTCATCAGAAACGGCATTGCAATAGTGACTGTCACATGCTGTTCTCAATTAGCTTACTATACTAATGCAGTCTTCCTCATTCAGGGCGCGTGCGCGCACCCTCCTCCCCGAAGCGTCTGTGTGGCTGCAGTGACCTCGGGAAATATTGCAGGGCTGAGCAAATGTTTCTCCAGAAGGAAAAATGCAAGTCGAGGGCAAAAGATGGCCGTGTTCTCAATATAGTATGGCTATTGCTATTGATCACGTGCTGTGCTGGTCTGCCCTGCCCAAATACATCACCTGGCTGTCTGTACCACACCCATAGCCCTTGGTCTTTACATTGGATTTCCTCAAATTAGTGCATAATGTAACATGATCACCAAATAGATAGGCATGTTATAAAACTTTTCCCAATTAAAAAGTTTTGAAATATTACCAGAATTATTACACTACATTGTGTTTTTACTTTAGCAGTAAAAGTACCTCAATAGGCCTATAATAAACTCATGAGAACCGTAACATTGTACTGTTCTCTGGGTCAAACACAAGATGGCCCCTTAAATAATACACTGCTCAAAAAAAATAAAGGGAACACAAAAATAACACATCCTAGATCTGAATGAATTAAATATTCTTATTAAATACTTTTTTCTTTACATAGTTGAATGTGCTGACAACAAAATCACACAAAAATTATCAATGGAAATCAAATTTATCAACCCATGGAGGTCTGGATTTGGAGTCACACTCAAAATTAAAGTGGAAAACCACACTACAGGCTGATCCAACTTTGATGTAATGTCCTTAAAACAAGTCAAAATGAGGCTCAGTAGTGTGTATGGCCTCCACGTGCCTGTATGACCTCCCTACAACACCTGGGCATGCTCCTGATGAGGTGGCGTATGGTCTCCTGAGGGATCTCCTCCCAGACCTGGACTAAAGCATCCGCCAACTCCTGGACAGTCTGTGGTGCAACGTGGCGTTGGTGGATGGAGCGAGACATGATGTCCCAGATGTGCTCAATTGGATTCAGGTCTGGGGAACGGGCGTGCCAGTCCATAGCATCAATGCCTTCCTCTTGCAGGAACTGCTGACACACTCCAGCCACATGAGGTCTAGCATCGTCTTGCATTAGGAGGAACCCAGGGCCAACTGCACCAGCATATGGTCTCACAAGGGGTCTGAGGATCTCATCTCGGTACCTAATGGCAGTCAGACTACCTCTGGCGAGCACATGGAGGGCTGTGCGGGCCCCCAAAGAAATGCCACCCCACACCATGACTGACCCACCGCCAAACCGGTCATGCTGGAGGATGTTGCAGACAGCAGAACGTTCTCCACGGCGTCTCCAGACTGTCACATGTGCTCAGTGTGAACCTGATTTCATCTGTGAAGAGCATAGGGCCTCAGTGGCGAATTTGCCAATCTTGGTGTTCTCTGGCAAATGCCAAACATCCTGCACGGTGTTGGGCTGTAAGCACAACCCCCACCTGTGGACGTCGGGCCCTCATACCACCCTCATGGAGTCTGTTTCTGACCGTTTGAGCAGACACATGCACATTTGTGACCTGCTGGAGGTCATTTTGCAGGGCTCTGGCATTGCTCCTCCTGCTCCTCCTTGCACAAAGGCGGAGGTAGCGGTCCTGCTGCTGGGTTGTTGCCCTCCTACGGCCTCCTCCACGTCTCCTGATGTACTGGCTTGTCTCCTGGTAGCGCCTCCATGCTCTGGACACTACGCTGACAGAAACAGCAAACCTTCTTGCCACAGCTCGCATTGATGTGCCATCCTGGATGAGCTGCACTACCTGAGCCACTTGTGTGGGTTGTAGACTCCGTCTCAAGCTACCACTAGAGTGAAAGCACCGCCAGCATTCAAAAGTGACCAAAACATCAGCCAGGAAGCATAGGAACTGAGAAGTGGTCTGTGGTCACCACCTGCAGAACCACTCCTTTATTGGGGGTGTCTTGCTAATTGCCTATAATTTCCACCTGTTGTCTATTCCATTTGCACAACAGCATGTGAAATTTATTATCAATCAGTGTTGCTTCCTAAGTGGAGTTTGATTTCACAGAAGTGTGATTGACTTGGAGTTACATTGTGTTATTTAAGTGTTCCCTTTATTTTTTTTAGCAGTGTATATCTTCAATGGATTAATGAATAAGCAGGCCTTCATGGTCGAATTGCTGCCTCATTGATAGTCACCCAGGTTGAGGTTGTGGAAGCTGAGTATTGAGACCCTCCCACTGTGCCTCTCTCATGTCTCCTTACAGAGCAACATCCTACAGCTCCCCTAGAGAGAGGAGAGTGAAAACAGAGAACTAATGGAGGGCATGGCTATGCTGCATCCAAGTCTCCATTGTTCAATGTCGGAAATAATTCACCTTGCCATAACCCATTTATAGTGGGGCAAGAAAGTATTTAGTCAGCCACCAATTGTGCAAGTTCGCCCACTTAAAAAGATGAGAGAGGCCTGTAATTTTCCTCATAGGTACACTTCAACTATGACAGACAAAATGAGAAGAAAAAAAATCCAGAAAATCACATTGTAGGATTTTCAATGAATTTATTTGCAAATTATGGTGGAAAATAAGTATTTGGTCACCTACAAACAAGCAATATTTCTAGCTCTCACAGACCTGTAACTTCTTCTTTAAGAGGCTCCTCTGTCCTCCACTCGTTACCTGTATTAATGGCACCTGTTTGAACTTGTTATCAGTATAAAAGACACCTGTCCACAACCTCAAACAGTCACACTCCAAACTCCACTATGGCCAAGACCAAAGAGCTGTCAAAGGACACCAGAAACAAAATTGTAGACCTGCACCAGGCTGGGAAGACTGCATCTGCAATAGGTAAGCAGCTTGGTTTGAAGAAATCAACTGTGGGAGCAATTATTAGGAAATGGAAGACATACAAGACCACTAATGATCTCCCTCGATCTGGGGCTCCACGCAAGATCTCACTCTGTGGGGTCAAAATGATCACAAGAACGGTGAGTAAAAATCCCAGAACCACACGGGGGGACCTAGTGAATGACCTGCAGAGAGCTGGGACCAAAGTAACAAAGCCTACCATCAGTAACACACTACGCCGCCAGGGACTCAAATCCTGCAGTGCCAGACGTGTCCCCCTGCTTAAGCCAGTACATGTCCAGGCCTGTCTGAAGTTTGCTAGAGAGCATTTGGATGATCCAGAAGAAGATTGGGAGAATGTCATATGGTCAGATGAAACCAAAATATAACTTTTTGGTAAAAACTCAACTCGTCGTGTTTGGAGGACAAAGAATGCTGAGTTGCATCCAAAGAACACCATACCTACTGTGAAGCATGGGGGTGGAAACGTCATGCTTTGGGGCTGTTTTTCTCCAAAGGGCCCGGGCCGACTGATCCGTGTAAAGGAAAGAATGAAATGGGGCCATGTATCGTGAGATTTTGAGTGAAAACCTCCTTCCATCAGCAAGGGCATTGAAGATGAAACGTGGCTGGGTCTTTCAGCATGACAATGATCCCAAACACACCACCCGGGCAACGAAGGAGTGGCTTCGTAAGAAGCATTTCAAGGTCCTGGAGTGGCCTAGCCAGTCTCCAGATCTCAACCCCATAGAAAATCTTTGGAGGGAGTTGAAAGTCCGTGTTGCCCAGCAACAGCCCCAAAACATCATTGCTCTAGAGGAGATCTGCATGGAGGAATGGGCCAAAATACCAGCAACAGTGTGTGGAAACCTTGTGAAGACTTACAGAAAACGTTTGACCTCTGTCAATGCCAACAGAGGGTATATAACAAAGTATTGAGATTGAGAACTTTTGTAATTGACCAAATACTTATTTTCCACCATAATTTGCAAATAAATTCATTAAAAAATCCTACAATGTGACTTTCTGGATTTTTTTTTCTCATTTTGTCCGTCATAGTTGAAGTGTACCTATGATGAAAATTACAGGCCTCTCTCATTTTTTTTAAGTGGGAGAACTTGCACAATTGGTGGCTAACTAAATACTTTTTTGCCCCACTGTATTTATACATTCTACAGTCAAACATAGAATTGAATTTCTCCACTGACAGAGTACTGTAAAACACAAGGCAGGGCAGTGTTTAAGTCCTTTCATCAAGTTCGCAGACGGCACAAAAGTAGTAGGCCTGATTATCTGATTAACAACAATGATGAGACATCCTACGGGGAGGAGGTGAGGGATGTGGCGGAGATGCCAGGAAAATAACCTCTCCCTCAACATCAACAAAACAAAGGAGGTGATCGTAGACTTCAGGAAACAGCAGAAGGAGCACCCCCCTATCCACATTGATGGGACCGCAGTGGAGAAGGTGAAAGCTTCAAGTTCCTCGGCGTACATATCACTGACAAGCTCAAATGGACCTCCCACACAGACCGTGTGGTGAAGAAAAGCACCTCTTCAACCTCAAAAGGCTGAAGAAATTCAGCTTGGCCCGTAAGACCCTCACAAACTTTTACAAATGCACAATTGAGAGCATCCTGTCAGGTTGTATAACCACCTGGTACGGCAACTGCACCGCCCGCAACCGCAGGGCTCTCCAGAGGGTGGTGCGGTCTGCTCAACGCATCACCAGGGCCACACTGCCTGCCCTCCAGGACACCTACAGCACCCGATGGCACAGAAAGGACAAAAAGATCATCAAGGACAACCATCCAAGCCACGGCCAGTACATGTGCATCAAAGCTGGGACCGAGAGACTGAAAAACAGCTTCTATCTCAAGGCCATCAGACTGTTAAATAGCCATCACTAGCTGGCTACCACCCGTTTACTCACCCCTGCACCTTAGAGACTGCTGCCCTATGTACATAGGCATGAAATCACTGGTCACTTTAATAATGGAACACATGTTACTTTAATAATGTTTACTCATTACATATACTGTATTTTAGTCAATGCCACTACAACATTGCTCGTTCTAATATTTACAATACCAGTCCAAACTTTTTTTAAACCATTTTCTACATTGTAGAATAATAATGAAGACATCAATCTATGAAATAACACATATGGAATCATGTAGTAACCAAAAAAAGATATAATCTCTTCACCTACTCTGCGCCTCACAAAGACACAGCGGTTGGAACCAAAAATCTCAGATTTGAACTCATCAGACCAAAGGACAGATTTATAATATTGCTCGTGTTTCTTGGTCCAAACAAGTCTCCTCTTCTTCTTGGTGTCCTTTAGTAGGGGTTTCTTTGCAGCAATTCGACCATGAAGGCCTGATTCACGCAGTCTCCTCTGAACAGTCGATGTTGAGATGTGTCTGTTACTTGAACTCCATGAAGCATTTATTTGGGCTTCAATTTCTGAGGCTGGTAACTCTGATGAACTTATCCTCTGCAGCAGAGGTCACTCTGGGGCTGCATTCCAAACACTTAAGACACACCCTCTCCCCTCAGCCCTCAAATTAAGTGGACACTTCTGATGTATCATGATGTCTAATGAGTATACACTTGCAGGGCAAGTATATGCCTGAAAATTGGTCCCTCGTTCATCCCGCAATGATTGTGTTTTCAGCCAACGGTATCTTGTGGGTGCTTTATATGATTGCATGTCTACTTAAATTAAATATATAATTATTAATATACACCTACTGTATGATAGCGAGCAAATTAATTAGCTAACGTTAGCCTGCCTAGCTGGAACTTTTGAAGATGGAAAATGTTTTAGTTCTACAATTTCCAAAAACTAACCAAACAAAAACATTATTTTACGAGACGTGTTTGGGCCGTCATGTGCATTAATGGCACAATTTCTAACTTGTTTATATTTGTTTTTACTTACACTTGTATGTTGACTCCATATTGACGTTGAGGTTTTAAGTTTTGGCTGACTTTTCTTAGCAGATGTACAATCATCGCAAATTGAATTATGGGGGGTGTCAGGCCCCGAAGTGAACACAATTGTACACTCGCAAACTCCATTAAAAACGAGGGCTGAGGGGCTTACGTTGCAAACTTCACTTGCTTGGCTAATCATTTTGACTGACGACAAATATGGCCGTGAGGATTCCCCCAAGGGCATAAGGTGAGAGTAGGTGGAGGAGGGTGTTTATTTTATGAGTTTGAAACGCTACCTTGTCACAACACATCTGATTGGCTCAAACTCATTAAGAAGGAAATAAATTCCACAAATTAACTTAACAAGGCACACCTGTTCATTGAAATGCATTGAAATGAGTGTGCAAAGCTGTCATCAAGGTGGCTAGTTTGAAGAATATCAAATATATCAAATATATTTTGATTTGTTTACCACTTTTTTGGTTACTACATGATTCCAAGTGTTATTTCATAGTTTTAATGTCTTCACTATTATTCGACAATGTACAGTGCCTTGCGAAAGTATTCGGCCCCCTTGAACTTTGCGACCTTTTGCCACATTTCAGGCTTCAAACAAAGATATAAAACTGTATTTTTTTGTGAAGAATCAACAACAAGTGGGACACAATCATGAAGTGGAACGACATTTATTGGATATTTCAAACTTTTTTAACAAATCAAAAACTGAAAAATTGGGCGTGCAAAATTATTCAGCCCCCTTAAGTTAATACTTTGTAGCGCCACCTTTTGCTGTGATTACAGCTGTAAGTCGCTTGGGGTATGTCTCTATCAGTTTTGCACATCGGAGACTTGATTACACACAGGTGGATTGTATTTATCATCATTAGTTATTTAGATCAACATTGGATCATTCAGAGATCCTCACTGAACTTCTGGAGAGAGTTTGCTGAACGTTATGTTTGGCGTAAAAGCAACACAGCTCATCACACTGCACCTACCATCCCCACTGTCAAACATGGTGGTGGCAGCATCATGGTTTGGGCCTGCTTTTCTTCAGCAGGGACAGGGAAGATGGTTAAAATTGATGGGAAGATGGATGGAGCCAAATACAGGACCATTCTGGAAGAAAACCTGATGGAGTCTGCAAAAGACCTGAGACTGGGACGGAGATTTGTCTTCCAACAAGACAATGATCCAAAACATAAAGCAAAATCTACAATGGAATGGTTCAAAAATAAACATATCCAGGTGTTAGAATGGCCAAGTCAAAGTCCAGACCTGAATCCAATCGAGAATCTGTGGAAAGAACTGAAAACTGCTGTTCACAAATGCTCTCCATCCAACCTCACTGAGCTCGAGCTGTTTTGCAAGGAGGAATGGGAAAAAATTGCAGTCTCTCGATGTGCAAAACTGATAGAGACATACCCCAAGCGACTTACAGCTGTAATCGCAGCAAAAGGTGGCGCTACAAAGTATTAACTTAAGGGGGCTGAATAATTTTGCACGCCCAATTTTTAAGTTTTTGATTTGTTAAAAAAGTTTGAAATATCCAATAAATGTCGTTCCACTTCATGATTGTGTCCCACTTGTTGTTGATTCTTCACAAAAAAATACAGTTTTATATCTTTGTTTGAAGCCTGAAATGTGGCAAAAGGTCGCAAAGTTCAAAGGGGCCGAATACTTTCGCAAATTAGCAAAAATAAAAACCCTTGAATGAGTAGGTGTGTCCAAACTTTTGACTGGTACTGTTTATATTTCTTAATTCCATTCTTTTACTTTTAGATTTGTGTGTATTGTTAGATACTACTGCACTGTTGGAGCTAGGAACACAAGCTAAATATGTTTATGTGACCAATAGCATTTGATTTTATGTATTCAAATGAGAAATGTAGGCCTATCGGTGTTGTCTCCAGGTGTGGTCTGACATTAACTAGGTATTGGTCACAGGGGGTCAATCTGAACATTTGGCTCTGAGTGCTTTGGCAGGACCTTGTCCCCACACTCACACTTCTGCTCTCCTCCGTGCTCCAGGCACTGTGCCAGCACTCTTTTGGCCAAATGTTTTAGATGCCTATCACAAAAACCTGCTCTTCTGATAAACATCTAAATCATTCTTCATGAAGACCACAATTTTGCCATCCACCATGCTCTCATGTAGAGCTGTGAGTGAGAACTTCGTGACTGAAAGATGCCACGTGTCCCTGAAGAACTGCTTAAGGGTCAGCTGGATGATGGAGAGGGTTGTTTCTCAGGCTGAACTGTAATCTTCTTGAAGGAGGCCATTTCTCTACTGACTGGAACAAATACTGGCCAGTCCACATTGGTGTTTGGTAGCCACTGCAGATTGCACACTTTTGCTCATCTCCATGGTGAACCTGAACTTTGCTTGTCTATACAGGTAACAATCTCTCCAAGAAATCAGTTGATACATAATTCTCCACAGCTGATCAGCCACTATCTACGTGGCTCTCCCAGGAGAGACATATTGTCTACTCTACAGTAACCATTATACTTTTCAAACTTGAAGCTATCCAGTTTAGGCATTAACTCAAGGGTTAAGGATCGGTTTAAAACAAACATAACTTTCTATCACTGGATTTGAACTGACAACCTCTGGATTCAGAGGCAGATGCTTACGCCCATCTTCCATCCTCAACACCATACCAAAACATACTTTAAGGTAACAACGCTCACTGTTACCCCTAGTGGCCGTTTTCCTCATCTCCTTGACGTCCTCAGACCTGGCTGGACATCAAATATTGACTTGCATCACGGGTGACCTGGCTGTTTCTTTCCCAGGGTCAGTGTTAAAAGACGTGTCTTAGGTCGATAAAGTTTATTTCCATTGTATCTTTCTGTACAATAACCCTATAAATATATTTTCACAAAAAAGAGGTCACCTTGCATCCCACCCAAAAACAATGTTGTTAGGAAGTACAAATAATGCACAAAACAAAAGCTGCTTAGAAGGAACAATAATCATAAGATAACGCACTATTACATATCTCATATGACATGTCAACTGCATTTTTCGTTATTTTTTCTGGTTAGGTTATTAAAATGACAGACAATGGATGTGCATTGTGTAAAACAAGAGATTAAACTCTAATTTACCCCATATCATACATGATAATAATAATTCCTTCGAAAAACAATAGAAGGCACCACACATTCCTATAGAACCTTCCTCCCATTGAACGTCTAGAATGTTAAAACATCCATTGATGTTATCGCCGTAACCCGTGTAACAAAGCCTACAAGAGGTGAGAAAGTGTCGAGTTGGAGATGAATTAGTCTTAACATGAGTACAAATGCAAACAGCTGGGAATCTTAGTGCACTCATGCTGCTTTAACAAATACAAGACCCCTATGAAAAGGCTATTTGCTGTCATTTGAAAAGAGTTACAGCACCAGCATAACACCTCACTCCAACATTTAGTTATTTTGATTAGATACAATATAAACAACTAGGGTAAGCATGTCATTTCCCATGGAGAATGAAAGTTGTAAGAGTTGTTGTGAAGCGATGGCGATGTGTTTACTGAGACAATGTTCATGTTTAATGATGAAGGTCAAATGTCAACTATAACCAGCCACCATAATGGTATTTGACCTTCACTTCAGTCTGTATTACCTACACAACACCATCACTGCGGAATTCAGGCTCATGAGCCTGTGGTATCATCTTTGATGTTGGACACACCATCACTGTGACTGCAGGATAACACCAATGGTCTTCACTGTGGCATTCACAGCATTCATAGCAGCGGTGGCCACCACAGGCAAATCTCTAGCCACTCTCTGGATGGGGGGCATGTTGGGGCCTTCCAATGTGTCCAGGATACCTTCAGACAACATTTTTTTAAACAAAATGTCCAATTCTTATTTCTTTAATCATACAGAAATTCAAGAACCAGTTTAAGAATATACCTTGGAGGGTCTTTGAATAGAAGCAATTAAAATGTGTTTAAAATTGGACCAGGGGAGTCAACTCAATTACCTGGGTTCACATTATTGGCTTTCGTTACTCTGAAAGACGTATGTCCACTGCAATGAAATACTTTTGTGGATGACCTCATTTTATTACTCACTCACTCACTCACTCACTCACTCACTCACTCACTCACTCACACACACACTCACACACACACAGTACCAGTCAAACATTTGGAAGCACTTACTCATTCAAGGGTTTTTCATTATTTTTACTATTTTCTACATGGTCAAATAATAGTGAAGACATCAAAACGATGGAATAATGTAGTAACTGTCATTTCTCTTTACTTATTTGAGCTGTTCTTTCCATAATCTTCTGTATACCAACCCTACGTTGTCACAACACAACTGTCTCAAATGAGGGAAAGAAATTCCACAAATTAACTTTTAACAATGCACACCTGTTAATTGAAATGCATTCCAGGTGACTACCTCATGGAAATGGTTGAGAGTGCAAAGTTGTCATCAAGGCAAAGGGTGGCTAGTTTGAAGAATCTCAAATGTAAAATAAAATAAAAATGTTTAGTTTACTACATGATTCCATGTGTTATTTCATAGTTTTAATGTCTTTACTATTATTCTACAATATAGAAAATTGTCAAAATAATGGAAAACCCTTGAATGAGTAGGTGTCCAAACTTTTGACTGGTACTGTAAATATATTACATATATAGCGAGAGAACGCTCAGTCCTGGGTCACATACAATATGCAAAACAACAAAACTAAAGTGTCCTAATTGCACACACTTTGGTTAGTACAGTTCCTTCCTTCACTTACTCAAAAAAAATCACTCCCATCTGCACACATTACCCCATACTGACAAAGTGAAAATGTTTTTAGAAATGTTTGCAATTGACATAAGCATTCACCCCCCTGAGTCAATACTTTGCAGTGATTACATCTGTGAGTCTTTCTGGGTAAGTCTCTAAGAGTTTTTCCACACCTGGATTGTGCAACATTTGCCCATTACTACAAAAAAAGATTATTCAATCTCTGTCAAAACTGTAACTAGGACACTCAGGAACATTCACTGTCTTCTTGGTAAGCAACTCCAGTGTAGATTTGGTCATTCCATTTCTTTTTTTATCCTGAAAAACTCCCCAGTCCTTAACAATTACAAGCATACCAATAACATGATACAGCCCCCACTATGCGTGAAGATTTGGAGCATGGTACTCAGTAATGTGTTGTATTGGATTTGACCCCAAACAGACTTTCTTTGCCACATTTGTTGCAGTATTACTTTAGTACCTTGTTGCAAACAGGATTCATGTTTTGGAATATTTGTATTCTGTACAGGCTTCCCTCTTTTCACTCTGTCAATTAGGTTAGTATTGTAGAGTAACTACAATAATGTTGATCCATCCTCAGTTCTCTCTTATAACAGCCATTAAACTGTGTTTTTAGGTCACCATCCAAAGTGTAATTAGTAACTTCACCATGCTTCACCATTTTATTTACCTATCTACCAATAGCTGCCCTTCTTTGCAAGGCATTGGAAAACCTCCCTGGTCTTTGTGGTTGAATCTGTTTTTGAAATTCACTGCTCGGCTGAGGGACATTATCGATAATTGTATGTGTGGGGTACAGAGATGAGGTAGTCATAAAAAAAATCATCTTAAACACTATTTATTATTGCACACAGAGTGACTTATTGTGACTTGTTAAGCACATTTTTACTCCTAAGCTTATTTCGGCTTGCCTTAACAAAGGGGTTGAATACTTGACTCTAAACATTTCAGCTTTTCATTTTTAATGAATTTGTCAAAAATAAAAACATCCACTTTGTCATTATGGGGTATTGTGTGTAGGGAAGTGACACCTCTACGCCTGCATCCATTAAGAGTCTCAAAGTAGGAGCGCTGATCTAGGATCAGGTCCACTCTTTATTCGTTGTGATTTAAAAGTCAAGAATGACCTCAGATCAGCACCCCTACTCTGAGACACTTTATGAATACGGGCCCTGGTTGGCTTAGTGAGGAATCTTACCTTCAACAATCTTGTGATAAGCGAAGTGCAGGTAGAGCAGAAAGAGCATATGCAGAGCACCCAGTGTTCCACAGAGGACGAGGCGCGGGGTCGGTCCCACGGTCCGAGAGATGAGAGCAGCCACCTGAGAGAGAACGAGAGCGAGGGATAATGTGAGCAAGTGGGACAGACTGACTATCACTGACATAGTGGGCACGTTCAAGCGGATACAGTTTTTGCAACGTTTGTTGCATTATGGGGATAAAAATTGCCCCGACTTGCATCTACATGTCGACTGCATGAAATGTACAAAAATCACGTGATCAAAGGTCACGAAGTTGACTGCAAGTTTCTGCAGTTGCTCTTCGCCAACTTTATCCTGTAGCCATCCCCTGTATTGTAGAAGGCTCTATTGTCAACCAGTCATTACGGTGTTTTTGTTTGACCCATGCAAACTTGACCAAAGACATGACTGAAAAAGGAACCAACTTTGCCACAATTCATGTAAGCCTATACAGTGGTTATACAGTGCCTTCAGAAAGTATTCACACCCCTTGACTCATTTTGTTGTGTTACAGCCTGAATATAAAATGGATTAAATTTGGATTTTTTTTTCCACTGGCCGCCAAATAATACCCCATAATGTCAAAGTGGAATTATCTTTTTCAAAACGTTTCCAAATTAATAAAAATGAAAAGCTGAAATGTCTTGAGTCAATAAGTATTCAACCCCTTTGTTATGGCAAGCTCAGTTAAGTTAAGGAGTAAAAATGTGCTTAACAAGTCCCATAATAAGTTGTATGGACTCACTCTGTGCAATAGTGTTTAACACGATTTTTGAATGACTACCTCAGCTCTCTACCCTACACATACAGATAATTGTAAGGTCCCTCAGTCGAGCATTGAATTTCAAACACAGATTCAAACACAAAGACCAGGGAGGTTTTCCAATGCCTTGCAAGGAAGGGCACCTATTGGTAGCAGACATTGAATATACCTTCGAGCATGGTGAAGTTATTAATTACACTTCGGATGGTGTATCAATACACCCTGTCACTACAAAAATAAAGGTGTCCTTCCTAACTCAGTTGCCGGAGAGGAAGGAAACCGCTCAAGGATTTCACCATGAGACCAATGGTGACTTTAAAACCATTACAAACTTTAAAACCATTAATGGCTGGGATAGGAGAAAACTGAGGATGAATCAAAAACATTGTAGGTACTACACAATACTAACCTAATAGGCAGAGTGAAAAGAAGGAAACATGTACAAAACCTGTTTGCAACAAGGCACTAAAGTAATACTCAAAGAATGTGGAAAACAATTCACTTTTTGTCCTGAGTACAAAGTGTTATGTAAGGGGCAAATGCAATACAACACATTACCGAGTACCACTCTCCATAATTTCTAGCATAGTGGTGGCTGCATCACGTTATGGGTATGATTGTAATTGTTAAGGACTGGGGAGTTAAAGATAAAAATATTAATGGAATGGAGCTAAGCACAGGCAAAATCCCAGAGGAAAGCCTGGTTCAGTCTAATTTCCAACAGAGACTGGGAGATGAATTCACCTTTCAGCAGGACAATAACCTAAAACACAAGGACAAATCTACACTGGAGTTGCTTACCAAGGAGGTGAATGTTCCTGAGTGGCCGAGTCACAGTTCTGCCTTAAATCTACATAAAAATCTATGGCAAGACCTGAAAGTGGTTGTCTAGTCATTAATCATTTTGAAAATAATAATGGACAAATGTTGCACAATCCAGGTGTGGAAAGCACTTAGAGACTTCCCATGACATTCACAGCTGTAATCGCTGCCAAAGCTGCTTCTAGGTATTGACTCATGGGTGTGAATACTTATGTAAATGTATATTTCTGTATTTCATTTTAAACTAAATCTAGAGCATGTTTTCACTTAGTCTTTATGGGGTATTGTGTGTACAGTCGTGGCCACAAGTTTTGAGAATGACACAAATATTAATTTTCAAAGTCTGCTGCCTCAGTTTGTATGATGTCAATTTGCATATACTCCAGAATGTTATGAAGAGTGATCAGATGAATTGCAATTAATTGCAATGTCCCTCTTTGCCAGGCAAATGAACTGAATCCCCCAAAAACATTTCCACTGCATTTCAGCCCTGCCACAAAAGGACCAGCTGACATCAGTGCATCTGCACGCACAGTGAGGCGAAGACTTTTGGAGGATGGCCTGGTGTCAAGAAGGGCAGCAAAGAAGCCACTTCTCTCCAGGAAAAACATCAGGGACAGACTGATATTTTGCAAATGGTACAGTGATTGGACTGCTGAGGACTGGGGTAAAGTCATTTTCTCTGATGAATCCCTTTTCCGATTGTTTGGGGCATCCGGAAAAGGCTTATCCGGAGATGACAAGGTGAACGCTAGCATCAGTCCTGTGTCATGCCAACAGTACAGCATCCTGAGACCATTCATGTGTGGGGTTGCTTCTCAGCCAAGGGAGTGGGCTCACTAACAATTTTGCTTAAGAATACAGCCATGAATAAAGAATGGTACCAACACATCCTCTGATAGCAACTTCTCCCAACCATCCAGGAACAGTTTGGTGATGAACAATGCCTTTTCCAGCATGATGGAGCACCTTGCCATAAGGCAAAAGTGATAACTAAGTGGCTCGGGGAACAAAACATCGATATTTTGGGTCCATGGCCAAGAAACTCCCCAGACCTCAACTTCATGTAATTGTCAATAAAAGCCTTTGACACTTATGAAATGCTTGTAATTATACTTCAGTATTCCATAGTAACATCTGACAAAAATATCTAAAGAGACTGAAGCAGCAAACTTTGTGTAAATTAATATTTGTGTCATTCTCAAAACTTTTAGCCACGACTGTACTCCTGCAGTAACTCCCTGTCAGAGAAACTGCGATAAAAGCTTAGGCAGGAGGCCCTTGGCCAGTGGTAGGTCAGAGTTGAGGGCTCTCTTTCAAGCACACTCACTACCGCTTATCAGTCTTCTCTCCAGGTGCTACAGAGACGGACTAGTCCAAGGCCTCCAGAGCCTGCTGACCAACAACCTAGGATGTATCCAGAGCACAGAGAAGAAAACTCCACTCATAATAGTATACGTCATGTAAACCTCATTCACTATGGTAGTCTGCTAGTGTGATGCCAGCATATTATCCAGGCCAATGGTTGGATTGGATTTACTGTACTCACTCCAAAACTCATGCCCTCTCCTCCCTGTAAAAATATCTAAAGACACTGAAGCAGCAAACTTTGTGAAAATTAATATTTGTGTCATTCATAAAACTTTTGGCCACGACTGTAGTAGATGGGTGAGACAAAAATATATTTAATCCATTTTGAATTCAGGATGTAAAACAACAAAATGTGGAATAAGTCAAGGGGTATGAATACTTTCTGAATGTGTTATTTGAGGCTCTCTCCCACTAATTGATTGTATAACGTGCACACATGATTTCAGTTTGTAGGTGTAATATGGGGGTTGGAGACATGTTTATTTCAACATTTTATAAAGAAAAACGTTTCTAACCAAAGGCAACACTGCCATGTTGATCTGAGCCTTGCTGTTGGAAAACCACAATAGTGTTCGTCTTTCAGCTGTCGCGGTTGCACCTCCCCCGACTCCACTCCTCGACTTTTGTCTAGTTGGTTGCTTTAGCCTGACCACTCAAACGTGCCCAGTGTGAATGTCAGCAAGTGTCTAAGTGTCAAGGGGCTCTTGGGACTTGTATTAATTGACCTGCTTATTTACCATCCGCAGTGTGGAGAGCCCTCCTACGACCAGCCACAGGATGTAGAACAGGGAGTGGAAGTGGACGTTGTAGGTGACAAAGAGAACCACGCAGTGTCCGAAAAGACCATAACCCTGTTGGGGGCACATAGTAGAACAGACAGTGAGATTTCACACTGCATTTATAACAGACTGATTACACGGGGATGCTGTGAGGAGAGTGATGGTCATTGTTGACTCACCAGCAGAGACAGGGTCTGGGGCATGGTGATCTGGGCGTTGCACAGATATGCCAGGAAGTATATGAAGGAGGAAACTCCCAGCCAGTAACCAAAGCATGTCCCTATGGCTGTGCCCATCAGAGTACCCTCTCTCTGTCCAGGGAGGAAGAACAATGTATTAGGCCTAATCAAGGTCAGATAGACAACATACAGTGCCTTCAGAAAGTATTCATACCCCTTGACTTATTCCACATTTTGTTGTTACAGCCTTTATTCAAAATTGATTGAATGTTTTTTTTCTCACCCATCTACACACAATACCCCATAACGATCAAGTGAAAACACGCTTTTCAAATTTGTGCAACTTTATTGAAAATGAAATAGAAATACATAATTTACATAAGTATTCACACCCATGAGCCAATACTTTGTAGAATCACCTTTGGCAGCGATTACAGCTGTGAGTATTTCTGGGTAAGTCTCTAAGAGCTTTGCACACCTGGATTGTACAATATTTGCACATTTCTTTCTAAATTCGTCAAGCTCTGTCAAGTTGGATGTTGTTGATCGTTGCTAGACAGATGTTTTCTTTTTTTCAAGCCAATTTAAGTCAAAACTGTAACTAGGCTACTCAGGCACATTCAATGTCCTCTTGGTAAGCAACTCCAGTGTAGACTTGACCTTGTGTTTTAGGTTACTGTCCTGCTGAAAGGTGAATTCATCCTCCAGTGTCTGGTGGAAGGAAGACAACCTGTTTTTCCTCTAGAATTTTGCCTGTGCTTAGCTCCATTCCGTTTCTTTTTTATCCTGAACATCTACACAGTCCTTAACCATTACAAGCATGCTAGCAGCATACCACCCTGCATCCCACTGCTTAGCTTGCTTCTGAAGCTAAGCAGGGTTGGTCCTGGTCAGTTCCTGGATGGGAGACCAGATGCTGCTGGAAGTGGTGTTGGAGGGCCAGTAGGAGGCACTCTTTCCTCTGGTCTAAAAAATATCCCAATGCACCAGGGCAGTGAAACTTTCAGGTGGGACGTTACATGGGTGTCCTGACTCTCTGAGGTCATTAAAGATCCCATGGCACTTATCGTAAGAGTAGGGGCGTTAACCCCGGTGTCCTGGCTAAATTCCCAAGCTGTCCTTCATACCCTCACGGTCACCTAATCATCCCCAGCTTACAATTGGCTCATTCATCCCCCTCCTCTCCCCTGTAACTATTCCCCAGGTTGTTGCTGAAAATGAGAACATGTTCTCAGTCAACTTACCTGGTAAAATAACGATATAAATAACATGATGCAGCCACCACTAAGCTTGGAAATATGAAGAGTGGTACACAATAATGTATTGGATTGGCCCCAAAAATAACACTTTGTATTAAGCACAAAAAGTGAAATGTTTTGCATTATTACTTTAGTGTCTTGTTGCAAACAGGATGCATGTTTTTAATTATTTTTATTCTGTACAGGCTTCCTTCTTTTCACTCTGTCAATTTGGTTAGTATTGTGGAGTAACTACAATGCTGTTGATCCATCCTCAGTTATTTTATCAGTCATTAAACTCTGTTTTAAAGTCACCATTGGCCTCATTGTGAAATCCCTGAGAGGTTTCCTTCCTCTCCGGCAACTGAGTGACTGGGTGTATTGCTACACCATCCAAAGTGTAATTCATAATTTCACCATGCTCAAAGGGATATTCAATGTCATCTTTTTTATTTTTACCCATCTGCCAACAGGTGCCCTTCTTTGCAAGGCATCACTGCTCGACTGATAATTTTACGTGAAGTGTATTTTATTGTCCATAATGAGTCCATGCAAGTTATTATGTCACTTGTTAAGCACATTTTTACTCCCTAACTTATTTAGGCTTGCCATAACAAAGGGGTTGAATACTTATTGACTAAAAACATTTCAGCTTTTCATTTGTAATAACTTTGTTTAAAACAAAATCTATTTTTATGACATGGGGTATTGTGTGTAGGCAGTTACACAAAATCTTAATTGAACCCATTTTAAATTCAGGCTATAACACAACAAAATATGGATTAAGTCAAGGAGTGTGAATATTTTCTGACGGCACTTATCACAATTCGATGGAGATCTACGGACAGTTCCTTAGACTTAGTTTCTTCTCTGACATGCACTGTCAACTGTGGGAACTTATGTAGACAGGTGTGTTTCTTTTCTCAATCCTGTCCAAACATTTGAATTGGCTGCAGGTGGCCTCCAATCAAGTTGTATCCACCTCTCAATGATGATCAAAGGAAATTGGATGCACCTGAGCTCAATTTGGAGTGTCGTCGCATATAAGCATTTAACCACATGAGTGCTACATGAGCAGTAATTTATATTTTTGAGCAGCAAAAGCTGAACAGATGGCTTTTGGTTGCATAATGTCAAAAGGGTTTTGAGTTGATGGCTACCCCCATTTCCAGTTTTAATTCATCTACCGTCAGTATCCCTGAGCTTCATAAGAAATGTTAATCTATACATACTGTATATTAACATGCATTTACAAAGCCGGTATAAGTTGAGCTCTCTTACAATAACTGTTCCTGATGTCTTCATTCCATGCAGGAGGATGGCCACCAGTGTGAACACCAGCATCATGGGCCCATATAGCTCCCCAGCAATCTTCTATAGTTGGAAAATAGGAGCAGGGAAAACATTTAATATGTCCTTTTAATTGGCCAGGTAAGCGCCGAAAGCCTCTAGATTTAGATCTCCTCTCGGGCCTGTGAATATAGTACGGGAAAAGAAAATGACACTCACCTGTGGAAAATGTATTATGCGGATGGGTATCATTGATTCAATCAACCTAGGGTAGAAAAAAGTAAATGTCAGAAATCTTCTAAAATGTGACTCCGTAAGACTATTTTACAAGTTACACGTTGTGATTACAAGAACATTCGTGACAGACTCTCACCTGTTCCTGACTTGCATAGGCTCTACATCAAAGTACGGCCGGAGAATATCTATGTTGGCATATAGGTTGAAAGCTTTGGAAGCCTGACGCTTTCCAGCTTGCCACACCTAAGAGGGGGGAGGGGACTGCAACATTAACCAGACAAGGCTATTGAGATGTAACTTAGAATATTGGGTTCTGGCAGAGCCCATTTTCATGACTAATGTGGTGTGTGTGACAGGTGGTTGCCCATCATAAGCATCACAAAGTATTCTCATCTCACCTCATCTGCCACCTGTCTCCCCAGCTGGCCCTTGATACCCTTCATGCCCAGAAACTCGCCATCCTCTCCAGTCTCCTCTTCAGTTGCTTCCGCCTCCTCTGCCACCTCTTCCTCCTCCTTCATGCGCTGGTGCATCTCCCCCATGTCCTCAAAACTGGAGCCCGATGTGTCATCCATGTTCTCCATGTCAATCACTGCTGACCCAGTGCCCTGGTAAGATAGCTTATTAGATATAACTACTGTATATCATGTATGTGAAATGATGTTTGACAAGCAAATTGTCAACATTTCCTTTGACACAGTCAGTCACCACGTGAAACAAAAAAGAAGGCTCCTTCCAGTTTATGGTTAGCTAACTAGCTACACCCGTTCATAGACGATAACTGTAGTATCTTCTGACCGGATGTTGTTTAAGAGCCCGGACATTTGAGCTAAACATTAACACGCATCGCTTGCGGTACGGTTTTGGAAACATATCAGCAAGAAATATTTTTTAAAGTTTTAAAAGGTTAAATTACTACACACCTTTTAGAGGGTTAGGGTTCCCACACAGCCATATTTCCATGTTTCAGTGCTTGTTTTCCAAAAACAGACGCAAGACAGTGTACTACATGTGCCAATTAGCTGTCTGTGCCTCTGAACACTAACATTAAATGGAAGTCTGATGCCAAAATACTGTCGGCTGAAACTGTTAAAACCGGTTAAAAACAGGGTACAGTAAGTGTGTTTTTGATTTGTGAAATTATTTTAAACGTGATAGAGGGATTTGTTTGTTTCTAGAACCGTACTGCAATTAACCCTCCTGTTGTTTTTGTAATCGAGGGATTTGTTTGTGTTTCTCGAACCGTACTGCAATTAACCCTCCTGTTGTGTTCTTTTCATGTTAATTAATTCTGTGTCCCCTGTCCAAAATAACCGGCCCATTATAGCGGATTATAAATCCATAATAATACATATCACTTAATGTTGTGTTAGATCTTTTTATCAACTTAAGTTCTTGTGAACATTACAACTTTTATTTGCTATTTATGACCTGTAGGCCTCATTGACCTGAGCTCATAACTCTTTGTAAAAAATAAAAAAAATATTATAAGCTGTATGGATTATTTTGACTATAACAAATACTCATGAAACATATTGTGCTATTTATCACAGACTACTTTGCATCAAAGTTTAACAAGAACATTTGTTTTGAAACCATTTCAAATGTTTAAAACGCACACAAAATAACATCTTGTGTTCCTGGTCAAAACTGACCGGTATGATTTTATTAGTAAAGAAAGGACATAGGCCCAAAACTACACATGAGAACTTCACCATATTACAAAATTAACATCTGAACACATTAAAGAACAACAGTAACAATAACTGTATTACTAACAATCAATGGTGGTTCCATTTTGTGTGCTCTCATGTACATGTTGGCCAATACGTGGTGGTTGATGCATGTGCCTTGCAAATATATGCACTGCATTTACAGCACATAATGCTCGTTTTGACAGCTCGTTGCACCTTTTGTCTATTCTATCCCTGGCAGACGTAGATCTTGCTTCTGGTCTTTGTATATCTCTCACCAATCCAGCAGAGGATGGTGTTCGAGGAAGGTGTTGGTGCCTTTGAATGAGGGGTACCACCATGGCTTTCCCCAACTCTTCTAGGAATAGTATCCTCTTGAAGAAATTCCCCTGCTTCCAGCCTGGATTCACCTCCATCCACACCACAAATCCGTTGTAGACCGACACGTCTAGGATGTTGAAGAACACCACCATGGGCCAACGTGCTGTCATCCTCTTACAAGAGGATGTGCCAGTGACCTGCAAAAGTGCAACAATCAGTGAATAAAATAATGAGTACATACAAGTGATACTTCATGTCTTGCGTAGTAACGTGAAATTGCAACAAAGCGTTGTTTTAATTGATCACATCTAAAACATATTTACATATTGAAATGAATAGAATTGACTCCATATTGTTCACAAAATCAATGAGCATTTCACCAAACATTTCATTTTTAATGGTGCAGATAAAACACTGGTAATAGAAAAATAAAGTACATAAGATAAAAAGTAACATACCTTATCAAGGTTGTCAACTCCCCCTTTGTTCCTGTTGTAATCCAGGACAGCGTTGTGCTTCCTGTCCTCCCTGGTACTCACAGCGGCATCCCTACGCAGAGTTGTCATCCGGAGCACATTCTTCTTTTTCCCCTCGGGCAGTAGGACACAAGTGTTTGTGTGTATCGGTGAAGGCAAACTCGGAGGGAAAAAAACAATCCCTGTCCTTGGTTGTGAGTGAGGCAAATGAGGCTTGTTCCTTCTGACCGTCCCCACCACGGTCATTTTTATTGGGAGCAGCTCCTGACCAAGAGCATGAGGTGAAGAAATTGTCACGTGTTATGTTGTGTCCCTGGAAACCTGCAGTCATTTCCAGGACCACCCGCTTCCCCTGGTACCTTTCGGGAACACCGTCAGCAGGTTTCCTGATGTAAACCTGCATGTTCCAGGCATAACGTGTCCTAGCATCACATGCTGCCCATATCTTTATTCCATATTTAGGCGGTTTGCTTGGCATGTGCTGTTTGAATGGGCAGCGTCCCCTAAAAGCGACCACTCATCCACTGTGATGCCTGGACTTGGGTTATAGATGAGTGGCAGGCGCTCCACCCACTTGTGCCAAACCTCTGATAGTTGCCAGCTTGTCTTGTTGACAGCGGCCTGGTCGTGTATCACGGTTGTCGAAGCCAATTCAAAAAAGTTAATAATTGCCCGACCAGACTCTGCATCCCATAAACTGGTGGTAGGTTCGTTTCTGGATCTGTACACAATCAAGAGATCCACGTATGCTTGGACGTCTGTCCGGTCTACTTCCTTTCAGTTGTCTTTGTAAACGCGTCCCCCCCTCCAAGTTGGTCAAATCTATCACTGTGGTTTTGATTGTCAGGAACAGTTCGAAGCAGGATTTTATGTCATCAACCCGGGATATGGCGTATCTTGTTGGCCCTGGGGTCATCCTGATAACATTTTCAGCCGACCTCTCAGGTGGGGATGAAGACCAGGACAAATTCCCATTCTTTGACCAGAATGTAACAACAACCTCAGCAGGGCCCTCTTCCTCATCACTGGAATGTAACAACATCGGTTGTCTCTTGGTCTGGATCATATTCTGTGTCGTCTTCAACTTCTGACATTTCCTCCTCTAATGCATCTTCACTGTCAGTTTCCTGGCCTCTCTCCTCCTCACCAGTGTCATGATCAAGAGCCTCCCATACAGTGTATCGTTTGGTCATTGTGCTGCCACAGAACGAATTGTGAGCAAGGCCTCAAAAAAGCTTAATTATACCAGAGCTGCAAGAAAAGTTCTATATATTATTGAAACAATGTTGCGATTGTTTGTTAGAATGCCAACAGGTGTGGTTCCCGTGGGGGAAAGGTTCCCGTGGGGTTTTCCATGGAAAACAAGAAGGGGAGTGAGGTGTGTGTGAAACACACATGCATGTGGGGGTCTGGGAGAGGAAGTGTGTCCATCTGATGAATGGGCAGGTGTCTGAACTCAATTTTATACACTAATTGTAGTCTCACCCATTCATTTCTAATGACCGGTCATTTCTGACCAGGAACACCACAGGTGTACAAAAGTTAAATAAAACACACCAAATTTTATGAATCTTAAATGTATTTTGTGTGTCCAGATGCCTTATGTGGACAGTCATGGAACCTTATGACAATCAGATTAAATGAACTAAATGGGCGGCAGGTAGCCTAGTGGTTAGAGCGGTGGGCCAGTAAGCAGGTAGCCTAGTGGTTAGAGCGGTGGGCCAGTAAGCAGGTAGCCTAGTGGTTAGAGCGGTGGGCCAGTAAGCAGGTAGCCTAGTGGTTAGAGCGGTGGGCCAGTAGCCTAAAGTTTGCTGGATCGAATCCCCGATCTAGCAGGTATCCCTGATCTAGCAGATCTATCTGTCGTTCTGCCCCTGAACAAGGCAGTTGACCCACTGTTCCTAGGCCGTCATTGTAAATACGAATTTGTTCGTAACTGACTTGCCTAGTTAAACAAAAATAATAAAACTACATTTTTCAGACAACTAAAATCGGTCCAATTCGACCGGAACACAACAATAGGGTTAATAATTATTCACGTTTAGATGAGTCAATTCGCCTTAAACAGAAGGACTAAGGTTAATTTAGCAGGTCCATCATTGGGCTAGTTAACTACCACAACAGTGGGAAAAGTGCCCATTTTCAGTAGGATGATATGTACCGCAGAGTAAAATATCGTTTGGCAACACTAAAGTCCGATGTACAGTAATGTAATCAAATAAGTCGATACATATTAAGCATTTTCTTGGATAGCTATAGCTAGCATAGTAACGTTAAGTTACCTGGATAATGTTGTCGTCAAAACCGCCCCATGGTTCCGTGTTTTTGTTTCCATCAGACGAAGCCATCTTTTAGAACAAGTGAACGTGTTCTTGATTTCTTGTTAAAAATAAATAAAAAACGGCACTTTCAAACTCACATACAACCAACGAATTGTTAATTATAGCATCAGAGGTGCTTTAAAGATAAACGTTTGTTCCCAAATGCATTACGCTGCCTGGTAATATTCCACGCACAACACGTCGTGCGTACTACGTGGACACTTCTCCTTTTGTGTGAATTTCCGACAGACTAGATGCTTTTTGGCGTATTGCTGCCCTTCTCAGCCCGGAGTATGCATTACACATTGTGACAAAACAAAAAAAGGGAACGGAAAATACAAATTGCACCACCCATAACCCTGCAACCATAACACGCCCCTTATTCCACTACTTCGCCAAGAAACCAACTTTGCTAACATTGGCTCCCCCACAATTGAAACTCACTACTTTTTCTTCAAACTACACACTCCTTTGTCTCTGACCATAACCTTGGCACCTGAAACATCAAAGCGGCTTCGGAACAAACGCTATCACGGGATAGCTCATATATCCTAGCATGACTTTACCAGGCAAACACTCATTATCAAAACTCAGAAGGATAGACAGGGTCTCCTCAGTCTCGTGCTCACCACCAGGTCTGCGTTTCACTAAACGGCATGCATCACAGACACCAGGGATCCTCAACCTATGATGAAAATTACAGGCCTCTCTCATCTTTTTAAGTGGGAGAACTTGCACAATTGGTGGCTGACTAAATACTTTTTTGCCCCACTGTACATATACTGAACAAAAATATCTTACTGAGTTACTGTTCATATGAGGAAATGATCAATCATCCCAAACCATCTCAATTGGATTGAGGTCAGCTGATTGTGGAGGCCAGGTCATCTGATGCAGCACTTCATCACTCTCCTTCTTGGTCAAATAGCCCTTACACAGCCTGGAGGTGTGTTGGGTCATTGTCCTGTTGAAAAACAAATAATAGTCCCACTAAGAGCAAATCAGATGGGATGGAGTATCACTGCAGAATGCTGTGGTAGCCATGCTGGTTAAGTGTGCCTTGAATTCTAAGTAAATCAGACACTGTCACCAGCAAAGTATCATAACCCCCCAATGCTTCATGGTGGGAACCACACATGCAGAGATCATCTGTTCACCTACTCACAAAGACGGGGTGGTTGGAACCAAAAATCTCAAATTTGAACTCATCAGACCAATGGAGAGATTTCCCCCGGTCTACTGTCCATTGCTCATGTTTCTTGGCCCAAGCAAGTATCTTCTTCTTATTGGTGTCATTTAGTCGTTTTTTGTTGTTGCAGCAATTCGGCCATGAAGGTCTGACTCACCCAATCTCCTCTGAACAGTTGATGCTGATGTGTCTGTTACTTGAACTCTGCGATGCATTTGTTGTGTATTTAGCATAATTAAAAGTGAAGACTGCTATTTTATCAAATCAATTCTCTAATTATTATTAATTGATTAAACTAATCATGTAAATATAATTAACTAGGAAGTCAGGGCACCACAGAAAATCTTCAGATCTTCAGAAAATTTTCCGAATATAACTTCAGATATTTAATGATAAATTAGTCTTCTATTAATTAATTATTCTTTACCTCACGTCAGTCTCATTCCGAACGTAATAAATTGTTGGTTATCTGCACGAACCCAGCATTTACTGTAAATCATCCATACACCAATTGGCCTAATCATTTATTTACTAACTAAATAATCACAGAAATGCCTAAACAAACAGTAGATATTGGCTACTAACAAATGATAGGGAAGATTCCCTAGTGGGCTAAGCCGATATGACGGCTTGGTGGACAAAGGGAAGGGGGTGTGGACTGAGAGCGGGACAGACAAAATGGATCACTACACACAGTGGATAATTAGTCATTGAAATTCTAATCTTGTCCTCTGCAGCAGAGGTAACTCTGGTTCTTCTTTTCCTGTGGCGGTCCTCCATGAAAGCCAGTTTCATCATAGCACTTGATGGTTTTTGCAACTGCACTTGAAGAAACTCTCAAAGTTCTAATTTTCCAGATTGACAAACTTAGCATATTTCTGATATACAATTGGTAGTTAGTCTTTTCTCATCGCTGCAACTCCCCTACGGACTCAGGAGAAACACAACCCTTCCAAGCAGCACTGCTTGCTTAACCCAGAAGCACCAATGTGTCGGTGGAAACACCGTCCAGCTGGCGACCAAAGTCCAGCCACAAGGAGTCGCTAGGGTGTGATGAGTCAAGGAAATCCCAGATGGCCAAACCCTCTCCTAACCCAGACAACTGTGTGCCGCCTCATGGGTCTCCCGGTCACGACCAGCTGTAACACAGCTTGGGATTGAACCCGGGGCTGTAGTGACGCCTCAAGCACTGCGATACAGTGCCTTAGACCACTGCACCACTTCCTCCCGGGCCCTGACAAACCATTTATGTATGGACCTTGCTTTGTGCACAGGGGCATTGTCATGCTGAAACAGCAAAGGGCCTTCCCCAAACTGTTGCCACAAAGTCGGAAGCACAGATTTGTCTAGAATGTCATTGTATGCTGTAGCATTAAGATTTTCCTTCACTGGAACTAAGGGGCCTAGCCCGAACCGTAAAAAACAGCCCCAGACCATTATTCCTCCTCCACCAAACTTTACAGTTGGCACTACGTATTCGGGTAGGTAGGACTGCCAGATGGTGAAGTGTGATTCCATTCTATTTTTACGCGCTTTCCATTCCATTTTTACGCGCTTCATCACTCAGCAATCCTATCCTGTGAGCTTGTGTGGCCTACCACTTTGAGGCTGAGCCGTTGTTGCTACTAGACGTTTACACTTCACAAAAACAGCACTTACAGTTGACCTGGGCAGCTCTAGCATAACAGAAATTTGATCAACTGACTTGTTGGAAAGGTAGCATCCTTTGACGGTACCATGTTGAAAGTCACTGAGCTCTTCAGTAAGGCCATTCTACTGCCAATGTTTGTCTATGAAGATTGCAAGGCTGTGTGCCTGATTTTATACACCTGTCAGCAATGGGTGTGTCTGAAATAGCTGAATCCACTAATTTGTAGAGGTGTCCACATACCTTTGTAAAGGCATATCAAAAATGCTTCTTATTATAGTTTCTGCTTTGCATCAGACTAATTTTGTGCTTCAGATGCACTTCTCCACTCATTCCAGAATTGCATTATAATCAGCAGACAGCACTCTGACTGTGTAGCTAAATTTCTCAGGGACTTTTCTCTGGTAAAATGCAAGATTAACATGAGTAAATGTAGCTGGCTGCATTCTTTCTATGATAATCATTACAAATATGATGGTCATGCATCATTTTTTGAAAATAAGTCCTTGCTTTTTTATTGTAAGCTCATTTACTTGTGTGGCTGCTAGCCAAATAGCATAGCACTTCTGTTGCCAGCCAGACCTGCAGCCACTGGTGTTCGAGCCAGCACCCCAACCCACACTGCAGATAGTGTCTCTTCTAGATCAGCAATCACTGGATTTAACTCCAGTGCTGGTCCCTAGACGACCTTCTGCCCTTGCAGACCTGCTTGGCTTGGACCTGATGCCCAAGCTGACTCGCTAGCCAGTGTCCCAGTCATGCACTTGAACCTTTACGGTCTTTCCTGGACCTAGCAGCAGCAGATACTGTGAGCAGGTCATCCCTCACTGCCCGCTCCATCCATGCCACTGAAAGGGTGGAGACACAGGGCGGCAGGGCTTACAAGCACCAGACATCATGGGCGGCGAAGATGACACAAGGATGCGACTCACACGGATTTTCTTGACATTTAAAAATGTACTTCATACATTTTGGGGTGGCTTTGTAGAAAATCCCCTCTTAGCCTCCATTCAAAGACACAAGCTCTGAGACACTTTACACAAGCAGAGGTACTGGGAGGATGGACTTTCCATTGTTTACAGAGCTCTGCACCCCCAACTTTCACACCTTTGCTCCTGGAACCAATGACTGTATATATGAATGGACAAAGCCATTGATTACGTGACATGATTAAATCCTATGTGAAGACTCAATGAAGTCGGTTAACAACATGCTTCTCCAGACCATCTCTGGAGACCATCCCTGAACCAGCACTTGATTCCCCCCCACCCCCTCCATTTCTAGCTCTGACTCTACTGATGGCTACTTTATTGAGGAAAAATGTACTTTCCATTCCTGTGATATGTGGTTGTCCCACCTAGCTATCTTAAGATGAATGCACTAACTGTAAGTCGCTCTGGATAAGAGCATCAGCTAAATGACTGAAATGTAAAAGGCAGACTGCAGGCTGACATTAGCACCTATATTCTCCTTAACTTCTTCTGTGGGCCATTTTTTTAAAAGATCGGTTTAAGGACATACAATGAGTATACAAAAAATTAAGAACACCTGTTCTTTCCATGACAGACTGACCAGGTGACATCTATGAACCCCTTATTGATGTCACTTTTAAAATCGACTTCAATCAGTGTAGATGAAGGGGAGGATACAGGTTAAAGAAGGCATTTTAAGCCTTGAGACATGGATTGTGTATTTCAGAGGGTGAACAGGCAAGACAAAAGATGTAAGTGCCTTTCAACTGGGTATGATAGTAGGTGTCAGGCGCACCGGTTTGTCTCAAGAACTCCAACACCGCTGGGTTAAAAAACACTCAACAGTTTCCTGTGTGTATCAAGAATGGTCCACCACCCAAAGGAAATCCAGCCAACTTGACACTATTGTGGGAAGGATTGGAGTGTACGTGGGCCAGCATCCCTGTGGAACACGTTCAATACTTTGAAGAGTCCATGCCCCGACGAATTGAGGCTGTTCTGAGGGCAAAAGTGAGGGGTGCAAACTCAATATTAGGAAGGTGCTCCTAATGTATGGTATAGTCAGTGTACATCTGGTGTATTAGAAACAATTATTAGTGCCATGATTGTCTTTGAAACCATTTTTTTTATATACACGAAGATTGACCAAGATTGCCATTTTTCCATTCACTTCAGTGGCTTCAATGAGCGGGGGCAGTCGTTCTCCCCTGCCTGGAACATTCTGTTGCTATGGGCAACTCTGCTGATTAAGTCAGCTGACAGAGGTCAGTGAAACTGGCCTGGTTCTAAAGCACACTGTTCCCTTGTTTTTTATCACATTCCAACGATAAAACTGGGGGGGGGCAAAAATGCTATTTCAGAATGTGAGGGGGACAAAATGATCCGACTGATCAGCCCTCATGGCCAAATTCTTTTTTACATGTTAGCCTAGCAACAGTAACTTAGCATACTACTGCTAGCTGCTATTGTGTATATACTATCATTATGCTACCATTACTGCTATGTAGCATGTTAGCCCACTAGCCCTAGCTATTACACCTATTGCTCATACTATACTGTATACTATAGTCTTAGTGGGCCCTGACCATAATGTGTGCATATATACGGTTCTATTGTGTGTTGTGTTAGGCTATACATTGGTAGCTAATAGCGGTAGGCTATGTGCCATTTCCTGTTTACATATGTAGCTATTTATGCCATATCACAATACTATTTACTATGCAGTTATTATTCCTTCTAGTGCTACCGTTATGCATAGCCATAACAGACTGTGCACTGTGTAATACATGCACTCTATTTCTGTTCTCTATACAGAACAGAGAACCACTTCCACAACGACGTGTATGTGGCAATAAAGTGTGAATTGTATCTCGGTCTCCTGCTGGTCATTATCAGTTCTCTTACTGGGACTCTAGGACAATTGTAGCCTATCTATAATCTAAACCGGCAGCTCTTTCGAGACCACCACCCGTTTTCAGGCTGTGCTTGACCAACATTAGAACTGGAAACTACGTGTAATGGGGTATGGGTCCAGAACGCTAACTCCAGCAGAGAAAAACGACCACCATTCTGGCTAACTTGAGTTTTTAGCGCTGAAGTAGGCAATCTTTGACATGTTTAGTAACCATCTACCTACCTTTACAGACTACTACCCATTGACCTACCCATTGACCTATGTTCTGAGCACAACAAGACTCAATGCAGTAGGTCACTGCTGGGTCGGGGAGTTGGCTGACTTCCACTTCGACTTTAAGTACATATCTGGGAAGAAACATGTAGACGGTGACATGCTGTGACATTGTCCTGTCAATCTCCACAGCCACGTGGGTGAATACACGAAAGCTATGCTACCAGAAGTCGGCTCTTTTTTTTTTTTTGTCACATGATTACTTAAAACAATGCAGAATACTTTTTTTTGTTATAATATAAATGACTGGACTATTAAAATTTTTGAGAATATCTTATACAACGGGTTAAAGTTCTGTGTAGTAACCCACGTGTAAAACAGTAAATAATCAAATCAAAGTTTATTTGTCACGCGCGCCGAATACAACAGGTGTTGGTAGACCTTATAGTCAACTGCTTACTTACAGGCTCTAACCAATAGTGCAAAAAAGGTGCTAGGTGAACAATAGGTAAGTAAAGAAATAAAACAAAAGTGAAAAGACAGTAGCGAGGCTATGAAAGTAGCGAGGTTACATACAGACACCAGTTAGTCAGGCTGGTTGAGGTAGTATGGACATATAGATATGGTTAAAGTGACCATGCATATATGATGAACAGAGTAGCGGTCGCGTAAAAGAGGGGTTGGTGGGTGGCGGGACACAATGCAGATAGCCCGGTTAGTCAATGTGAGGGAGCACTGGTTGGTCGGCCCAATTGAGGTAGTATGTACATGAATGTATAGTTAAAGTGGCTATGCATATCTGATAAACAGAGAGTAGCAGCAGTGTAAAAAGAGGGTTGGGTTGGGGGGGGGGGGGGGGGAGACAATGCAAATAGTCTGGGTAGCCATTTGATTGCCTGTTCTTATGGCTTGGGGGTAAAAACTGTTGAGTAGCCTTTTTGTCCTAGACTTGGCACTCTGTGCGGTAGTAGAGAGAAGAGTCTATGACTGGGGTGGCTGGGGTCTTTGACAATTTTTATGGCCTTCCTCTGACACCGCCTGGTTTAGAGATCCTGGATGGCAGGCAGCTTAGCCCCAGTGATGTACTGGGCCGTACGCACTACCCTCTGTAGTGCCTTGCGGTCATAGGCCGAGCAATTGCCGTACCAGGCAGTGATGCAAGCAGTCAGGATGCTCTCGATGTTGCAGCTGTAGAACCTTTTCAGGATCTCAGGACCCATGCCAAATCGTTTTAGTTTCCTGGCTACTTCTCAAAGTATTAAATTGTCAAGAGGATTAAAACAAGGCTGTTTTATTATCGGCATATCTTTTTATGATGGACAGCATCTCTAAGCCTGAGCGAGATCTTAGAATCGTCCACCAGCAACAAGGACACGGAAGGAAAGGAGAGTGAAGAGGAGAAGGAGGTGCTAAGGGTGGTCAAGTAACCATGGTGTCCTACCTCGTCAACAACCCCAACAACATGTTGGTCCCCGCACCAGACCTAGAGTATCTCGGCTCACACACCCACTCCCTTGACATCTCTCAGGTAGGGACCGTTGGATTTCTAACATACAACTACTCTACTTCTACAAACATGTTTGTCTGGATGGAGTTGTATTGACATTAAGTTGATACCAAATATACTTTTGTAATATCTCCTTACATCTTACCTAATCCAAACAGGCTCCAAGAGTTCCATTCCAAGCCCTGGCTATGGTGGAGCCAGACAGAGTACCCTCCAACATCACAAAAAGGTCAGTCCAACAGTAAATATAGGTCCAAATTGGATCATTCCCAGACCAAGACGACAACTAGACATCAGTTGATTGCACAAGGCATCAACGCGTTATAATGATTACTGTAATATTGGATGCCTTGTAGCTAACTGGTTGTATTGTCCTGTGTAGCTGTCTCCGGAATCTCCAAGCAGAGGCTGAGCCCCCTACAGCGTAAACGCTTCACTGCAGACGGTCTAGACAGACCTGCTGCCCCCCCCCCCCCCCCTTCCACCTGTACCAGCTCCTGGAGTGCATTATGGAAGAGGCGGAGGTTAAGCTGAACGAGCTGGGCCAGGCTGAACTGGAAGAGGTGGCTGCAGCTACAGTATGGTCCATTTTGTGTCTACCACAGTTTCCAACACTGTCAGGAAAAGACAAGCACTGCTGTGAAGGATCCTGCCCGACCCAAATACTTCAAATGGCACAATTACATAAGCGGCTATCTGTTTGACAGGTGTTTATCGAAAGGAAACAACAAGAACACTATCCCTCACAAAAACAGTGAGTAAAGTGATTGTTTGATTGAAACGGTTTTATCATAAACTAATAATTAATTACATGTTGACTACATACAGCACAGTATTTCCTGATATGCTTTAATAAATGTTGACTGCTGTCTCTAGGTTAGTCTCTTGTCTGGCACAAACACTTGTTGCTGAATGCATTGCTCCTGAGTGGCACTGCATCTTGGTGCTAGAGGTGTCACTACAGACCCTGGTAGAGAGTGATTGGGAGTCTCATAGGTCGGCGCACAATTGGCCCAGCGTCGTCCGGGTTAGGACGAATTAAAAACTCTAAAGGTCTTCACCTATCACATCCATAAACAGTCAACATATTAATCATAACCTCAAATTGTATCATTCTGAACAGTCGTAACCTTCTGCATCTGCAAAAAAAAACAGCCTGACTTATGATTCAGTACTACACAAATTAATTTAATTATTTGTTTACTCGCTAACTAAATGGTAACACGGGATAAACATACACTTAATACAATAGAAACAGGTCCCTAGTGGACTGACACAATATGGCGGCTTGTTACAAAAGAGATGGAGAGAGAGACAGACACTTAATGTTGGTACATTTTAGACACTACTCTCACAGTAATCATATACTTTACACACAAATCACCGCCCATTTTGAGTAAGGAATCATGAATGTATTTACCTGTAAATGTCTTGGTTCTTCATATTTCTGTCAGAGCCAGGCCTTGGAAAGGGTGTTGGGCCTTTTCACTGCACGCTTGTAAGGCTTTGATTGTCCAAAAGGGTTCCCCACACATCTTCTATTGTTATTCCTCCATTCGCTCTGGAAGATGAGTCTTTGAAGATTGACACACCTGGCTAGCCTGTGATTCCCAGTGGGGTGATGAGTAGTAAAATATGATGGTTTGAAGAGAGTAGTAGAATGGTCCCACTTAATTTAGCTTTTCTAGATACTTTACTTAGAACAGCTAATCATCCATACCAGTGATTGTCTGGGAAATGATGTCTGTGAGATCTCTACCTCGTGTTGAGATTGAATTCGAACCACTTTGGACGTGAGCTGCAGCTACACATCTCTCTGGTCTGAAATTTAAATTCTTAACCCATGGTTTTATACAGTTTGTTCAAAAGAGGGCAGTTCGTGAGGCTGACATGCTCTCTGATCTCACTCAGGGGGGTGGTGACTACTTGAACAAAGTTATAGAAACAATTTTCTCTTATAGTTTCTAAGATCACATCCCTCTCTTAACAAAAACATTCATGTTTCGTATTTCATACACAAAGTAGAGGATGGAAACTTCGTAAATGTATATACCTTTCAAGTTACAGTATTTCATTTTTAACATTTTATGACATCACCAAATAACAACCAAAATGACATTATTATTCTATAGATAGCCTTCGACCATTCCCCACTTTCTATGTTAGAAATATTGTTTGAGTATTCGCTTTAGAACGTGTTAGATTTTCGGCTGGAAAATGTCTGTAACAAAGACACATTCCTGTATGAATTTGGAGAGGGATGTTCTCTCCTTGATTTACAACAGGGTGTGGGCTGTCATCCACTGCAAAGCTGATCTAACCCCTCTGGATCCTCACAGGACAGTCATGACAAGGCCTGGCGTGACGTTTTGATAACCATGCATTATCACTCATACTGTGGTACTTTATTATTGTGGTCGAATTACCCCTACCCTGACTGACAGTCCCCTCACGCTATCACCCTCCCCTGTCCAATCCCCCTTCCAACAGAGACAGGACTCAGCTCCTTCACCACCTTTAAATACCCAGACCTGTCACTAGTCAGTGTGGTAGACCTGACCATTTCAATTTGCAAGTGTTTTGTTACAAGACACCTTTTTGCTTGTAATCCTTTCCTTTGTGTATTTTGAATGTGTTTAGGACCAATAAAGTTTGTTCTTATTTATTAATTTAGATTAGATTAGATATTAGTATATCTGCGTATGGTTTATATCAAATCAAATCAAATTATATTTGTCACATACACATGATTAGCAGATGTTAATGCGAGTGTAGCGAAATGCTTGTGCTTCTAGTTCCAACAATGCAGTAATAACCAACAAGTAATCTAGCTAACAATTCCAAAACTACTACCTGTCAGGGGATAAAGAATATGTACATAAAGTTATGAGTGAGTGATGGTACAGAGCAGCATAGGCAAGATACAGTAGATGGTATTGAGTGCAGTATATACATATGAGATGAGTATGTAAACAAAGTGGCATAGTTAAAGTGGCTAGTGATACATGTATTACATAAAGATGCAGTAGATGATATAGAGTACAGTATATACATATACATATGCGATGAATAATGTAGGGTATGTAAACATATTAGGTAGCATTGTTTAAAGTGGCTAGTGATATATTTTACATCATTTCCCATCAATTCCCATTATTAAAGTGGCTGGAGTTGAGTCAGTGTGTTGGCAGCATCCACTCAATGTTAGTGGTGGCTGTTTAACAGTCTGATGGCCTTGAGATTGAAGCTGTTTTTGAGTCTCTCGGTCCCAGCTTTGATGCACCTGTACTGACCTCGCCTTCTGGATGATAGCGGGGTGAACAGGCAGTGGCTCGGGTGGTTGTATGAAATCACTACCATGTGTTTCTTTCCTACTTAATCACTCCATCCTTACATCCTCAATCTTGTCATTATCTTCAATTCAACTTAAGTAATAAACTGGGCATCAGCCCTTTGAACTGCAAACCACAATCTGTGTTTTAATGGACGCCAACATGATAGTCCTAACTCAAACCAACAGTTACAGCAAGATGCAGTCCTTTTACCACCACAACTGTGATCAATTATTAGAATTATATACAAAATAGGAAATCAATGGGTCTTTTTTTTTGGCATGTTAAAGCGAGGGACTCTTATTTTGAAATAAGGGCTGAGGACTGCCTTGTGGTGGTTGAGGCGCATCTACAGCGGGCGTGGGGTCTCTGTTTGCAGATCTTCACAGATGGGTCAAGGGACCGAGGCAGTGGGAGAGCAGGGTTTGGGATGCGGCTGTCTGGTGGAGCTTCTGTCTTTGCTGAAACGCTTGCACGAGTGTGGGCATTGGGATGGGGGGAAGAAGTGGGGCATAAAAGGATAATTTTATGTTCAGACTCTGCTGCTAGCCTGGTTCCACTGAGAGAAGGGAAGTCAAAGTCATGTCCAAACCGGATAGCTGTTGATGGCACTTTAGGTAGGGGGAAATGAGGCTCCAGATAATGCAACTCTGAAGAGGGAGGTAGATATGGTGCACCTGTTGGGCGGGGGTAGGCGCATCGTAGCAGAGGGGTTTACCCAGGAGTGGCGGAGCGGGGAAGACACATCATAATTCTTAGGGTCCATAGGTATCTGGGGATGGAAAAGAAGGCTGAGGTTGGGTCATTGTGGGTTATTGTTACTGGGGAAACACACAGAAAGGAAGCGTGAGGAATGTGGGGAGGTAGACTTAAGCATGTCCTCTTATATTGCAGGTGGTATGCTGAGGGCAATTCTCTGTGAGCTGGCTGAGTTGTTTGTGACCACATTTTCGCTTGTAACAATTTTGGGCTCAAATGACAGGCAGCGCGAACTAGCAAGGAAGCGGTTGTTGTTTCTCTATTCCACCAGCCTGCACCTACAGGTGTGAAGCTATTAAAATATTTATGTATAATTCGCACTCCGATTTGAGAAAGGCAGCAATACAGCGTCTAATAGTCTGTGGGAACGCACAACTCCTAGATCTACATACAAAAATATTGTGGGTGGAGTAAATCCTCTCGCTTTGCCTCTTTCTGTCTGGTTTTACCAACGATATGTATAAACCCTGGATGACTAACGGGGACGCTGTATTGAATCCACCGCGGAGCCATATTTTTTATTTTATTTAACTAGGCAAGCCAGTTAAGAACAAATTCTTATTTACAATGGCAGCCTACCAAAAGGCAAAATACCTTCTGCGGGGAAGGGGGCTGGGACCAAATTTAAAAAACATAAATATAGGACAAAACTACAAAGAGAGACCTAAGACAACAACATTGCAAGGCAGCAACACATGACAACACACCATGGTACAAACATTATTGGGCACAGACAACAGCACAAAGGGTAAGAAGGTAGAGACAATACATCACGCAAAACTGTCAGTAAGAGTGTCCATGATTGAGATAAAACGGTCCAGTTTGAGTGTTTGCAGCCCGTTCCAGTCGCTAGCTGCAGCGAACTGAACAGACGAGCGACCCAGGGATGTGTGTGCTTTGGGGACCTTTAACAGAATGTGACTGGTAGAACAGGCAGAATCTTGGCACACCTCCATTGTAAAACATTTTAGAAGCAAATAGAAAGGCATTTATTAATGTCTACATTTTTGACACGTTTATTCTTACATTTACATTATATTGTGAGCTAAACAAAATCATTTATTTGTATTTTTTTGTCATGTTACTATCCCCACTACAACAAAATACTTATTTGTAATTTTGTCCTTAACATTTAATTGAAATACTGTAGAATTCGATTAATTCCTATGGAGGATGCTCCTATTTGGAAGTGCCAATATGGCCGACCGGTGGCTTCAAATCCCCACTATAGCCAATACATTTGCAATCCAGGGTTTATATACTTGATTAGGTTTTTCCTGGTGAAAAGAGGAGCAGTTGACTTTGCCGGGGTTCATTATATTTGTTTAAACCACCGAGCTAGTTACATCGATGTCTTCTAAGTCAAAAGTGCAGTACAAGGGGAAAAGGTAGGTGTAAACATTTAGCTACTAAGGTCTGAAACAACGGCAGCTGTCTAACTCTGTTAGCTGTTTTAGCTAACGACCTTTAAGCACACAAATTAGCTAAGGTGAAGTTAGTGCTACAATAATGCTAGCGAGTAGCTTAACGTCTTTCGCCTTCATTGAGCGGGCAAGCTGTATGAAACAGCCAAGAGATTGCATTTGTTTAAGTATACTAGATATCTATAGATGCTGGTAATAATCGATCGTGTTCGGCGTTATCTGGGATCCCTACCTCCACCCAGGAAGTGTTTCGCCTAGTCCTGAGGGTGAACATTTCGCCACAACCGCAATATCATTTGCTACACACGTAACGTTATGTGACAATTACAATTTGATTCCATTATTTTTGCCCTAACACCAGATTCAACCAATCAAATGTTTAATGAGTCGATTAGTGGAATTAGATGTGTAGTGCTAGGGCAAAAATAAAAATGTGTACCCCTTCGAGACCCCCAGGATCAGGATTTCGCTACACTCGCAATAACATCTGCATGTGACCAATAAAATGTGATTTGTATCACTATAAAACACCGAATCGTGATCACTATGTGGAAAATAAGCAGCTGTTATATTTGTGCAATTTTTCCAATCATATGAATTAGTGAGTGTTTAACTCTTCGCCTTACTGGTGGTGGCTGGCACTGGTAACTTGAAGTGTATTTCCAACATGGAAAATCATTCGTATGTTCTTCGCGGCTTGTGCATTTTTTGGGGGTTGTGTGTGTGTGTGACAAACGCTGAAAATGATTCGCTTGTCTGTCTTTAACCCCCTTTTGAGGGGCCCTTCTCTTCCTACTAGTGGTGGTGTACGCGTTGAATGCGAAACTGATGCTGGTTGCTCCATAGAAATAGAATAAAAGGGTTTTGCTCTGCGCACTTATCTGACGGAAACAACCTATGACGTAGCAACCAGCCTTGGTTCGTGGCTTGATAAATAAATGGCATATGAACGCCAACAACAAGGGAGCTACACCAAAGGATTTAAACGGAGAGATATCACTGGAGACCCAGCAACACAAGGTAGCTATAACCTTAAGAGTTCGTTGTTGACGTTGTACGGCTGTTTTTCAAGACGAGACAAGCGCCTCCATTTAAAACAAAAAAAAAAACGTTTATTTTTAATTTTTACCAGAGTTAACGTTACATGACCTTTAAACCCGCATAAATGTATTGACCAACCGGTTAATTGTCAAAGACTGTACTCTTTTACGATGAGCAACACTGACACGTGTTGTTCTATAATGATCAAATAAATATTAAAAACCATGCCTGGTGAGGGCTTACTTTTACTCTAACAAAAAACGCCTCGAAAGCTTCCATTTGTATCAGTTAACGTTACTTTGTTGCAAGAGATCATTGCAAGGGATTGTTTGTTAAATGCTCTATATTCGCCGATTAAAGTCAAGGCCAGATGTAGGAAACTCGATTCACTGGTGGGACGATTTTTGTCGAAGCGAATGCATGTTTGGGGGGCTGGAACATAGTTGTCCATTTGTAGTGTACAAATTATTATAATTATATCCAAAAAGAGATTTGTATTTGAAAATAACAATACATTAATCGTGCCTTGTTTACATTGAGATACGATGTGGGAATACTTGGGAACCGATATCCTAAATTAAACTAATCTGTCAAAAACCCAGCACAATGGCCATGACAGTGATTGAGCAAACGTTTTAAGATGCGCTTTTGTGGGCTCAATAATGACAGCGTGAGGGATATTATGTGAGATATCTCAAAGCTGGTGTTGGGCTGAGTCAACAAGAAGCTATGAGACCAATTCAGAACTAATAGCCTAGCCTAAACATGCCTTCCAACTTAATGCCCTTGCTAAAATGAACAATTTTCGGTAGTCTCCACACATGCTAGTGATTAACAGTATACAGCACTCAGTATAGTAGGATCTCCCCGTGGATCCTGATCATGAATCTGTTGGTGGTCACAGTGACAATTAGTCTACTGTAATGGTAGTATGCACCTTGTTTAATTTTTTTAAATCTGATACTTATGGGGCGGTAGCCTAGTGGTTAGAGGGTTCGGGCTAGGAAGGTTGCAAGTTCAAATCCCCGAGCTGACAAGGTACAAATCTGTCGTTCTGCCCCTGAACAGGCAGTTAACCCACTGTTCCTAGGCCGTCATTGAAAATAAGAATTTGTTCTTAACTGACTTGCCTGGTTAAATAAAGGTAAAATTAAAAATTTAATAAAAAATGTTTAAAAAACTTTCCCCCAAATTCTCTCTGTTTGTGTTAAGAGATGTAAAGCAGAAGTGAAAGCGGAGAGAGAGCAGGAAAGCGAGAGTTGATGTGGCGGTTTCACAGCAAAAGGGAACAGAAATTTAACCTCAGTACTGACAGTAACATATTTCCATTCCACGTCAAATTAGGGGAAGCACTCACTTTACTAGTGCATAGCCAATTATTTTTGGGATTGTTCAAGCGCAACCCCCTATCACAGTTGATTCTCGAACGCAGACAGTGGTTCACTGAACAAAGGGAAGATTTAAGTCTGGAAAGAAAACACAAAGAAATGCTGTTCTTTCAAAGTAACATACTATGTCTCAAAGGCTAACCCTGTAACAACTGTGCCTCTGCAGAATGTTTACTGTTGAGGAGCGAGAGAAGGCCACCCTCAGGCAGTGTGTGCAGGCCCGCTGTCAGCTGGAGGAGGCCATCGGCGGGGTGACGAGGGCTGAGGTCCAGCTCAAGGATAACTCCAGAGAGGTGAGTCAGAAGACTCTCTTATACAACCCTTGGCCCCACCCAGGAATGACACAGTTCTAGTGGCTCAGGAGGAACCCCCACTGGGTCAGTCTTTGTGCTCTGGTTATGTCAGGACATAACAATGGGCTCTATGCTCTAAACAAAGTAGTTTTCAAGGATTTAGGACAAGCACCATGGTTAGTCACCCCGGGCCTCAGGAAGACAGATACCCTTGGCACGGTGATCATTAGTATTCCACAAAGTGAGCCATGGCTTTATTGTATGTCATAACTGTGGCAGACAGGCTAAGCCCTGATATGTTAGCTGTGTTGTTAAAATGGGTCTTTGTCCTCCTGTCGTGGCCACAGTTAATGATTAGTATGTGGCTCATGTTATGAGGGTGAGAAGGGGAACCGGAGAGACCAATAATTGAAACATGACTATGGGATAGAGTTCCCCAGACCTGCCTTTAAAAAAAAAATATATATATATATAAGGCAGCAGCAGGGGGAGAGGCTGGTCATTGCAGCAGGGGGAGAGGCTGGTCATTGCAGCAGGGGGAGAGGCTGGTCATTGCAGCAGGGGGAGAGGCTGGTCATTGCAGTCTGAGAGTACACCGACAGCAGAGCATCCACTACTGCAGCAGCTCACTTCTCACTGCGTCTTAAGAGAATCATTCAACCTTTTTCTGACTAACCAGCAGAGGAATAGGTAGAACCTTATGTTATTGCCCTTCTTCTTTGCCCTTGTGCTTGGAGCAGATTGCAGATGGGTGTATAGGTCAGTGTGCTGTCCTGTCTGTGCATCTGACCTTGCTTAGTGTCAGCAGCAGGAGATTAAAGACGCTACTCGGCCCTTGAGTGTTCTGTATCAGATCTCAGGGCAATGGCTTGACAGCAGTGTTTGTATTTGTGTGTGTATGGATTCTCGTATGCAGATGATTATATATTGTTTTACTGTTTTGCTCATTTATCTTGTGTTTACAGGTGAAGTCCCAGCTTCAGACCTGTATCAGCAGACACCTGGAGTCTATGCGTTCCCGTGAGGTGTGGCTGCTGGAGCAGATTGACCTTGTGCAGCAGCTAAAGGGAGAGGCTCTGCAGGCACAGCTACATCAGCTTCACTTGGTGAGCATTAACCCAGGTGTCTGCAGACTCATTGCAGGAGTCTCTGCACTGCACAGTGTCTGCTCAGAAACTTCTGAAGATCAAGTTAATTTTTGTTTCTTACTTCAGTGACCACCCCTTCGTGTTAATGGCGCCAGGTCTGACCTTCTCCTTTTCTCTCCCTCTCTCTTTTGCCCACAGCTCCGAGGCCAGTTTGACATTCTCATCCATCAGCTGGAAAACTTCAACAGCAACGACCTGGCCAACCAGCTCACCGGCTGCATGGAGAAGTACGAGACGGCACAATGGCCTCTGTCTTGGATCGAATGTGGATTGGGAGTCCGCTTAAGACTTGAGCGATCATTTCAGCCTTTCTGCATTTGCTTCCATAATACCTCTTGTTGTCAGTTAGACTTAGTCACAGGTTAGAACCTGAAGCTTGGAATGCGTTAGTAGAGAATGACGAGATGTGTGGGGTATTTTGGGTGGACTACTAAAATGTCTCTGTTTAGGTTATCTTCTCTGAACCTGACTCCTGAGGAAACCCCTGAGATGAGCTTCCAGGCTGACACTCGTTCCCTGCGCCAGGCCATCACCTCCTTTGGCACCATTGCCACCCAGGTACGTGACCCACTGGGAGCTACAAGCAGAAATGAACACACAGCTTAGGTTTACTAAAGGTATATTAACTAAAGGTTTTTAACATGTACATTTTTATATTTAATATCAGTTGTAGTCGAGGAAAGAGTGTTAGAAAAACATTTTCTGATGTTCTTTGTGGAGGTGTAGAATTGCATGTTATCAACATGCTGGGGGGAATCTTGGGGATTGGAGTTTTGAGGTAACATAGTGATTCTACTGGTAATGCTGTCCTAGATGACTGCCTTGTGGCCTAGTTCCTCGATCCATGTTATGTGTTAGTGCTTCTTACATAATACCCTGACATCTCCCGCTGTCACTATTGATAGACTGTTGTTCATAACTTCCCTTTCACTTCCCCAGCACGTGGAAGGAGGCCCTGTGCTGAATATCTCCTCTCAAAGCTCAAATGCCAGCGAGCGACAATGGCTTCAGCAGGGTTGTCCAATCGCAGCTAAGAAACAGGTTTGTACCTTGATGATGTCACAGATGACACTTTTCCATCTAAAGCGGTGGTGACTCTGGATTGCTTGCACGGGGTCCCCACCCACACAGAAATACACTGTACTGACATGCCCACTCGTTTTTTGTTTGTTTGTAGAGGGTGGAGTCGGCACCTCTTGGAAACCGTCCAGAGACTACCGCCCCAGTTGGATACCAGTCGAGTAAGAACCTACAGGATTGGTTGATCACCCGCAGTGATGTTCAGGTGAGAGCAGATGATGGGAAATTCACTTCTTTGTGGCCTTTTGTCTATCTCGAATCTGCGCCGAGAAACAGGACAAACTTTTAATTTACATTTACCACATCTAATTTCACATGAAAACCCACTTGGATTCCATTTGAAGTTAATAAGTCAAAATAGTGTTGACATTTTGAGTTGCATGGCTGATTACACCCAGATTAATTTTAGCATCTGGACTGTTTTTTTCTTTTTCCTCTCCTCCAGTCATCTTGCCCCATGGCCCCCTTTGACTTCCTCAAGGCCTGGGGCCAGCTGCATGATCTGGAGATGTGGCTACAAAAGAAGCCTCCCGTCAGAGAGAGAACCAGCTGTAGCACCAGCAGCAGCTCAACCTTCTCCATTGAGAAAATCGATGAGTCTGAGTTAGACATGGCTCTGGGGGAAGAGGTGGGCCACGAGGAGGGGGAGGAAGAGTGGGCTAAGACGGATGAACTGAGCGACTGGCTCATCACCCCGGCAACTGTTGCCAAGGAAACCACCAGCAAGAGCTGCCAGGCATCTGAACCTGACAGGTGGAAGCATATCTTCAAACCTTTCCAGGAGGGCTTCTCCTCCAGCGAGTGGCTGCTCAAATCTGACTGCGGATCGTGCTGTGCGACCCACACCAAGCCTGTGGCGATTGAGAACCTGGGCAAACTCTTGTGCCTGAAGACCCTCCCAGCCTCAGCAGCCATCACCCCTGCCACCACCACACCCCAAACCCCCAACACACCCAGCTCTGTGGAGATCTGGCTGCAGCAGGCTATTCCAGTACAGCAGTCGTGCAAAGCCAACGAGTCCTGCTCCAGCTACTCTCAGTGTGTGTGTGACAAGAACTGCGGCAAAGAAGCCCTCTGCGCCTGGCTCCTCAAGAAGGAGGGTCGGGACAAGAACGGGGTTTCTGTGGACAAGAACAACCCCAGCAAGCAGTCCATCCTCGACTATCAAGAGCAAGAACAGAAGGTTCAGGCCATCCTGGAGGCCTGGCTCTACCCTTGCGAGCCTCGTAAGACCATGGACTCCACATCCCCAGTCATGTCATCCCTCTCAGCCTGGTTGTCTCCACCAGCCTCCCAGGGTGAAAAGCCCAGCATGGAGGAACACAGCTCCCAGTTCAATGGCCCCAAGTCAGAAAGTCCTTTAAGCAAACCACTGCAGCCAGAGTGCTGGGTTTTACCTGAGAAGACACAAAGTAGCACCGCTGCCACACCGAGTCAGGAGACGACAAAGGAGCAACACACCACAGAACCAGAGGAAGACAAGTGGCTTCTACGCAAGAGGGCCAATGCTCAGGTATGGTTATGGATCATGGACTGAAAGGACAAACTCATGTAATACTTTTTGTTGTGTGTAATCTGTCAACCAGTGAATAATTTTAAGCCTCAAGCAAAAGCTGGGTCACTGACCATACTGTGTTCTTTGGTCTGATTTCAGGAGCGACTTGCCCCTTCCACAGTATGTGATCTATTTTCCTGTATGAAAATCGGTGGAGACAAGGAGAAGTGGCTACACAGGGTCCCTATACAGGTAAGAATCTTAATCGTCCCCAAGGGGTGCACCTTTTAGTTTTTTTGCCGTAGCACTACAAAGCTGATTCAAATAATCAATGCTTGATGATTATTTGAGTCAGCTGTGTAGTGCTAGGGCAAAAAACAAAAAAGCTGCACCCCTTAGGGTCCCCAGGACCAAGTTTGAGAAATGTTGAAAGAGTCAGTCGTATTTCTCTGAACACCAACATGGGATTATTTTGGTCCATTTTGTTCATTGTTTGTTCCTGGATTAATTGGACTTTCTTTCCCTGTCTTTTCCAGATGTGACAAGTATATCCAGTAGTGAGTGTGCTGATCCTCGCACACAATGTCTTGCTTTGCCTTTTCCTCCAATTCTCTTCTGGGACTGGGCTTTTTATTTTTATTTTTTTGTCATGGAGATATGCCTCCCAACCCCAGTCTGAAGTAGACTGGGGTTACTGGAGCTACTACCATTATCTGATTGTTCTGTGCATTTAGGTCTGATGGAATTCTGTGAATTTGCCTTCAATAATCACAGTGGGGTTGTCAATACCTTGTCATGCTAGCAAGATTAGCCTTGGGCTCTAAAGCGAATCTGCAGTGTGACTGAGAATCACTAGTCCTGAAAGGACCAGCTCACATGAATATGTAAACATAATTTTCCTTTAGTCTGAGGATGATGTGAGGCAGGAGGTTTAGGTGCGACAGAAATAAGAGATTTGAATCAACCATAATTTAGGAACGCTTGTTTTTGTGTAATGTGGTAAAGTGCATGTCACTAATATGAATAGCTGGTCTTTGTAGTGACTATGCCTTGTGGGTATTTGGTTAACCCCCATACTCAAATAAGAGTATCAAGTAATGTAAGCAAAGCCATTCTTTTCATTGTAAATGTCTTCTTCTGATCTTACAAGCTAAACCTAAAGGCATTGCCAATACATCTACCCTTATTGCACTAACATAACTCTATAGTTCTGATTTGCTTGCCTCCTATATATCACCTGTGTGTTGAGATTTTCACTGCTGTGCAAGTGTTTTCATGTTGCAAAAGATGCCAGCTGAAAACGTTGTGCCCAATATCGAGTTTCCATTGATATGACTTTCGATTGGCTGAATCCAATGAAGAAAACATCTACCGCGTAATAATTTTAGTACCCACCAAAAGAACATGTACTTGATGACCATTGATGTGTATGTCTTTCTGCATAATACCTCTTTAGCTGTCTCACCATAGTGCTTAGAACAAAGATTCCTCAAAATGTGTACCTGGCTCTTTGCGAAGGAGAGTTGGAGAGGAGAAACGCCATAGACTGGTTGGTTGTTTAGCAACAAAACCGACGGGTGCGCAACTATGGGTCAAAACAAACAGGGTTGGTTTAGATTGTTAACAACATGTAAACTATATTTAGTCTCAATGTTTATTGAAAACAAAATGCATTTGCACAATGAGCATTTAGTTACATTTGTTAGTTAGCGAATTTGAGCCATATTTGCTTTGACATGAAATCAGTCAAAACACATCAAAACAATAAATGGTATAAATAAGATACGAGCCACCTACGATTCCCCACACGACAGCTTTGTCATTGTTGCTAGCTATCTGACCATTCAGTCATAATGTGCGGCTTCCGGACACATCGATGCGCACATCAGTTTCTTGACATCAGCCAAACCCGTCTATGGTGCTCGATGAATGGTTCTAGTGTTTGATACTAGGACTTGGTTTTTCAGTTCATCTGGTGTGCCTGTGCAAATGCTTTGTACCACAAAGTAGAACTATCCATATGATCACTTGTGTTATGCTCTCTGGAGTGCTACCTGTACCATAATTAACTCTTAATAAAAACAAGTAAACCTTGAGTGCTGTGGTTGGACTTCCTCCTTTTGTTGCATTTGAACATTTATTGCCCAAACCAAGTTGCAAGCATAGGCTGTTAGTCTTGAGAAATGCACAGTGCAGGATTATCCAATGTGCTGATGCCAAGAATATTTCCTGCTGTTGCAACCAAGTTGTGGATTAGATTAAACCAGTTGCAGCAGTCTTCCCATGATTACCGATGACTGACGTTAGCCAAAGATCAACCCAAAAATAGACTTGGCTTGATTACTTAACAACTTTTGAGCTAGAAAATGGGAGACATTTGTTCTCCTTTGAAACAGCAATCAAAGTAATAAATCATATTGCTTCTGAGATATGATTACAGTAGTGATGAGCAGAACAGACTTAATAGCCTCTTTTTCCTCTTGTTTACATCTTTATCTTTGGCATGTCAGGTGAAATCACAAGATGGCTTGGTAAGATATTACTGGGTAGGTAGTCTAGCAGTTAAGAGCGGTGGGCGAGTAAAAAATCAATCTGATGTGCCCTTGAGCAAGGCACTTAACCTTTTGCGTTAAGTGTCAAAAATGACCCACCACTGTTTAACAGCAAAGAACCCCCTAAATTATGTTTTTTCAACTTCAAATTTAGTGACTTATTCTAGTGACCCCAACATTAGAGAAAGTGAAACATCGCCTTTTCACATTTCCATTAAAGCTTGTCTAACAGGCTGACCACAGCTCGCGTCGTAAAATAAATGTAGACATGCATGTTATTCAATTATTGCACCCACACTGCTCACGCGCACCAACGAGCGTCTGTGTTGCCAAGGGCTAAAATAGAAGTCCGTTCTATTTGTGACGCAGATCGCGCTGCAAGTCCTGCCTCTCCCACCACCACACTGGTTTATAGAAGCAGGTACCCACGTGTCATCTCCTCATTGGTTATATACACGTGGGTGACTGAAAGACGAACGAGGTCAGTGGCAGTAATGCACCTAATTTATGTAAGTTGCCAATTGCAATATAAAGTCAAGAGAAGAATTAGCTTGGAAGGAAGAGAGATGACTAGAAACAATTTGGCTAACCGTTTTATTTGTGGGTTAATTGGCGGAGTAGAGGACCTTGTGCATTTCAGGTAAAATAACAACTCAATGTTTATATCCCAGGACAAATTAGCGAGCAACAGCAAGCTAGCTAAATAGGACAAATTAGCTAGCAAGTGCAAGCTAACTAAGCTAAATTGGTCTGGCCCTGGGGTCATCTCTCCCTTGTACAATATAGAACAGAAACAACCCATGCTCTGGAATGCTCTTTAGGTTTTATCACCCAAAAGACATCGTAAATCTCCTGTCAGTGTTATCTCCCAGAGGCCCATCCTCAGTAAAACACACACGATAGTTATAAGAATACTCTTCTGTTGCATAAAACAACCATTTGATGCAATAAAAGTATTATAACAATCTTGCAAATTTCCACCATAATAGGTCAATCTTTATCCACAGTAGGGGGTGTAAAGCCATAACAGATATTTTTCCAGCAGCAGACTATGATCGATAATGTCAAAAGCTGTACTGAAGTCTAACAAAACAGCCCCCACAATCTATTATCTATTTCTATCAGCCAATCATCAGTCATTTGTGTAAGTGCTGTGTTTGTTGAATGTCCTTACCTATAAGTGTGCTGAAAGTCTGAAAGTCAAATAGCATTGTATCAGATAAAAAATCTCAAAACTTTCCTAAGGGTTGGTAAAATGCTAATTGGTTGGCTATTTGAGCCAGTAAAGGGGGCTTTACTATTTTTAGGTAGCGGAGTAGGCTTAAATTGAAGATATTGCAATATCGTCCACTATTATCCTCAGTAATTTTCCTCCCAACTTGTCAAACTCCAGTGGCTTGTCATTGTTGATAGACAACAAATGGAATTTGAAATTACAATTCTTGTCTTTCATAATTTGGTCAGATATACTTGGATGTGTAGTGTCAGTGTTTGTTGCTGGCATCCCATACTTAATCTTGCCAATGAGAAAATCATTAAAGTAGTTGCCAATATCAGTCAGTTTTGTTATTAATGAGCCATTTGATTCATTGAATGATGGAGCTGAGTTTGCCTTTTTCCCCAAAATGTATTTGGTGTTAACTATCATTCTTTGTCAGTTATCTTTGTTTCATAGTGTAGTTTCTAGTTATATTCAGTTTAGTCACATCTCAATTTGCAGTACATTTGCCAATCAGTTGTGCAGCCAGACTTATTTTCCTTTTGCCTCATCCCTCTCAACCATACCATTTAAAAAATCTAAATAAAAGCTAACTGCGTCTCGTGAATTCATGCAAAAACAAGTTGGGTATTTATGTTTAACAAAGATTGTTATTTTAACTAAAACTACACCGTGTTTCCAGTATACAGTGTTCAGCTGCACACTCTGACGACGTCAGGAGAATGCAGCAAAGCTAGTGGAAGAAAATGTTCCTGAGTGGCATAGTTAGTTTTGACTTAAATCTATGGCAAGACCTGAAAATGGTTCTGTAGTAATGATCAAAAAACTATTTGACAGAGCTTGAAGAATGTTGAAAAGAATCATTGAAAAATGTTGCACAATCCAGGTGTGGAAAGCACTTGGAGACTTACCCAGAGAGACTCACATCTGTAATCGCTGCCAAAGGTGCTTTTACAAAGTATTGATTCAGGGGTGTGAATACTTACGTAAATTTGATATTTCTGTATTTCATTTTCATTACATTTGCTAAACTTAAAAAAATATATGTTTTTCACTTTGTCATTATGTGGTATTGTGTGTAGATATGTGAGAAGAAAAAAAACACATATTTAAATATGTTGAATTCGGGCTGTAAACAAAATGTGGAAAAAGTCAAGGAGTATGAATACTTTCTGAAGGCACTGTATGTCTACAAAGGAATAAAGATACATTTTGGGGAAATGTTTTGACTGGTCCATGCTCCAGTTTTACTTAAGTTTGGTCCCAGTTGTCGTACAGACCATAGAGACCTGCCGGCCAGGCCCCCTCACGCTGCCCCACGTACATCACCTATAAAACACACAGTGTGTATATGTCATATCACAATAACACATAAGTCAGACCTAACCGGCCTACACCAATATCAAACCAACAATATCAAACAGTGACCAAAAATAGAGATGTCAGCAGTCAGTCAGGGGAATTCTAGTACCACAGAGACACCTGACAGCTGACCACCCCTCCCACACTACCAGGGGAAAAACAGACAAACACAATAGGATGAGGACATGAGGTATGTTTCCACAGTCTACATTCAACACGGACTATTGACAAAGGCATAGTAAAAGGCCAGTTTGTTTGTGTGAATAGTCACACACACCTTGGGAAACTGGAAAGTACATACAGCTAACAACAACAGTGGGATATGTACTGGTTAAGTAATGGAACCGTCGCTATCATGATGAGGTGCTCATCAGCACTAAGCATGATTTCACACAGATACATAGGAAAGTACATCGGATCAGATTAGTGCAGGAATCAGGTTTGAATGGCAAAGCATGTCAATGAGAAGCCATTGCTATGGGCACACAGTGGCAAACATCTCCAACAGTCTTCAGAGCGTGAGAGGGGAGTAGCAGTTGGAGTAGCAGCATGGTTGCCTGTCCCTGGCCCCATTCAGCAGCAGGAGATAAGACTGATAAAGTTCTCTTGTATTGCAGTCACAGGGCCCACACCCACTACCAGCAGCCCCAAGATAAGTGTTTATGTGGCAGTATAGGTGCTATATCACCATGGCAGGGAAGGAGAGAGAGACAGCTTGAAATACTAAACACCCCACTTACCCAAACCTGTAGGATCCATACAAGCGCAGAGCACGGATGTCAATTCAAGGACAATGCGAAACATGCTGTCATTGTCAAAACACACAGTGGATTGAACAACTGCTTCTGGACAATTTCCATAGCACCGGGAAATATATATTTTGCTTCTTGAAGAATTCTAATCCTTTCATTACAGTGCTATGGAATTGGTTTGGGCATACAATTATTACTTGTTTTTCATTGTGTGTCAGGATTGTTATTCATATCACACATATGCACTGTGAATCACTACCACTACTATTAAGAGACTTCCCAATGAACCACTAGTCTGAAACCAAGTTGAATGTGAGGCAGACTCATGCATCAGCACAATAGGATAACGTTACAACTATGCAGGTTGGTTGTCAGTTGCCACAGAACAAAATAACACAGGGGCCAAAAATTCCACCTAGCTATGTTTGTCCTACTTCCCTAATGAATGGGACACTGAAAAAAAATGGGCTGCATGACCACACGTTTACATGAAAGGTTTGGTGATGTATAAGCAAGTCAGGCAAATGCACACATTAGGTATGTGTGAGGGAACACAGACAAACCTTCACCAAGACACATGCACAGCTCTCATTCCAAATATGTCGTAATCTCTCCGACTCCATAATTCTTATTATATCAGATTCCATCAGTGTTCTCACTGGTCAAGATCAGAGCAATAGATAGAGAGACATGACTCTGGTCCAGACAAGACAAACCAGAACTGAAAACAACAGTCACTTCTTCATTCGATTCAGGTCCACTGGACACATTGGACGAGTGCAATCATAGGCATTTAACATCTCAGAGTGAGCAAGATATTCTGAACATGGTCTTAGATTGACATTTGACTCTAAGGGGAGATCAGCAAGGCTTTAACAGAGACGGAGAGAATATAAGCAAGAGTGTATGATTTTTTTCTTCACAATTGACCTGAAATGTAAAAAGGAAGTGAAATGAGTGCCAGGGCTATGGATTTCCACTAAATAACACAGCCACAAATTCAGATTCCAAAGCCACAAAGTCAAACATTTGCTCTTTGGTCTATTTAAGGTTAGGGTTAGGCATACGTTTAGCAGTGTGGTTAAGTTTAGGTTTAAAATCCAATTTTAATTAGATACATTTTAGAAATGGGTGGGGTTTAGCCATAATTATGATTTTGTTGCCATGCTAACCCCTTTACACGTGTAAAAATGGGCCTATTTGGATAGGGCCAAATTGAAATGTTCCTAACAGAAGAACTATAAAAAGCATATGCATGACCATAGTAGCACATTTAATAAGAACACTTTGGAGATTATGGGGGAAATTATCACACCAAAAGATGAGGACACAACAGAGACGTAGAGAATATAAGCAAGAGTGAACGACCCTTGCAAATGTATAAAAATATTCCTATACTGAAATATCACATTTACATAAGTATTCAGATCCTTTACTCAGCACTTTGTTGAAGCACCTTTGGCAGCGATTACAGCCTTGAGTCTTCTTGGATATGACGCTACAAGCTTGGCACACTTGTATTTGGGGAGTTTCTCCCATTCTTCTCTGCAGATCCTCTCAAGCTCTGTCAGGATGGATCAGGAACGTTACTGCACAGCTATTTTCGGGTTCAAGTCTGGGTTCTGGCTGGGCCTCGAAAGGACATTCAGAGACTTGTCCCGAAGCCACTCCTGCGGTGTCTTGGCTGTTTGCTTAGGGTTGTTGTCCTGTTGGAAGGTGAACCTTCACCCCGTCTGAGGTCCTGGGCACTCTGGAGCAGGTTTTCATCAAGGACCTCCCTGCACTTTGGTCCGTTCATCTTTCCCTCAAGCCTGACTAGTCTCCCAGTCCCTGCCACAGAAAAACATCCCCAAAGCGTGATGCTGCCACCACCATGCTTCACCGTAGGGATGGTGCCAGGTTTCTTCCAGACGTGACGCTTGGCATTCAGGCCAAAGAGATCAATGGTCTGAGAGTCCTGTAGGTGCCTTTTGGCAAACTCAAAGGGGGCTGTCAGGTGTCTTAAACTGAGGAGTGGCTTCTGTCTGGCCACTCTACCATAAAGGTCTGATTGAGGGAGTGCTGCAGAGATGGTTGTCCTTCTGGAAGGTTCTCCCATCTCCCCAGAGGAACTCTGGAGCTCTGTCAGAGTGACCATCGGGTTCTTGGTGACCTCCCTGACCAAGGCCCTTCTCCCTTGATTGCTCAGTTTGGCCCGGGCGGCCAGCTCTAGGAAGAGTCTTGGTGATCCCAAATGTCTTCCATTTAAGAATAATGGAGGCCATTGTGTTGTTGGGGAGCTTCAATGCTGCAGAAATGTTTTGGTACCCTTCCCCAGATCTGTGCCTCGACACAATCCTGTCTTGGAGCTCTACGGCCAATTCCTTCGACCTCATGGCTTGGTTTTTGGTCTGATATGCACTGTCAACTGTGGGACCTTATATAGACAGGTGTGTGCCTTTCCAAACCATGTCCAATCAATTGAATTTACCACAGGTGGACTTCAATCAAGTTGAAGAAAGGATCTCAAGGATGATCATTGGAAACAGGATGAACCTGAGCTCCATTTCGAGTCTCATAGCAAAAGGTCTGTTTTTTATTTTTAATGAATTTGCAAACATTTTTTAATCGGTTTTTGCATTGTCATTATGGGGTATTGTGGGTAGATTGATGAGGAAAATATTTGATTTAATACATTTTAGAATAAGGCTGTAACGTAAAAATGTTTGGAAAAAGGGAAGGGCTCTGAATACTTTCCGAATGCACTGTATGATCGGCCACCTTTACCACCCTCTTTATAGCTGAATCCCGTTGTGGATCCGATGGCTGTGTATTTAGTTGAGTGTCCTTAACCCCCTTGGCTGATATCGTACCCCTCCCCCTCCGAGTGATATAGGAGTGTAGGCCAGTGCCAGATCTTTAAGAACTTCCCCTTATTGAATCCGGAGCAGTGCATGCTCGGAAAATGTATGTTGGCAGCAGAGGTGCCCTGTGTAGATACTGTCCATTTAACAACAGCTGGTAATTAAGGCCTAGTGTCCCTCCAGACAAACTGAACCAGTCTAACCAGAAAGTGGTGTCTGCAACGACCTCTCTCAATCACATGAGCAGTGGAATTTTAAGTGGAATCTAATCAAGAAAAATGGGAAGCTGGTAAAAAACCGACATAAAGCATCAGGTTGTCTTGGTCGACCACACCAGAAAGTCCTAGATGGGTATTTTCCTTTAGCTTCCTCTAAATAGAGCACGCTAGGGGAAAAATATAGAAGTGTTTATGTTTAATTACAAGTGCCAGAGATCACTTTTACTGCAGCTGACAATGTATTTCCATACTCAAAACACTAACACGGTTGTCTGACTATTATGTTCAATACCAGCACGTAAATGTTTTTTGTTTGTTTTACGAAGCCCTGACCTTTGCACATTTCCAATGTGAGTCACTAGTTCTACTGTATGAGAACAGGGATTTTTTTTCTTCACAATTGACCTGAAATGTAAAAAGGAAGTGAAATGAGTGCCAGGGCTATGAATTTCCACTAAATAACACAGCCACAAATTCAGATTCCAAAGACACAAAGTCAAACATTTGCTCTTTGGTCTATTTAAGGTTAGGGTTAGGCATACGTTTAGCAGTGTGGTTAAGGTTAGGTTTAACATCCAATTTTAATTAGATACATTTCAGAAATGGGTGGGGTTTAGCCATAATTATGATTTTGTTGCCATGCTAACCCCTTTACACGTGTAAAAATGGGCCTATTTGGATAGGGCCAAATTGAAATGTTCCTAACAGAAGAACTATAAAAAGCATATGCATGACCATAGTAGCACATTTAATAAGAACACTTTGGAGATTATGGGGGAAATTATCCACCAAAAGATGAGGACACAACAGTTTACCTGACACAAGACTGAATCCAAACGTTACACTGTTGATTTTTGTTCATTTGACATTTCTGTACTTTTCTCAGCATTTGCCAATAACTGAAAATACTCTGGATACATTCAGTAACAACATATGCATATTCATTGACATTTTAGAGTAGGTGCAATATAAGGAAAAAACTATTACAAGGGTTTGAGTGCGGTCTAACTGGTGTCTCCAAGTGGCCACACAGTTCTCCAAACTGTGCACAGTTCCTAAGCAATTTCAATGCACTTTTATGACTCAAGGAAAGAACCTACAACTTGCTCAATCCAAAAAGGTTCCATTATAATCGCAATCTGCGTCAGGTGGGCATCATTTGAAAGCGTATTCTATTGCCAACATGGCTAGCTGAGTTATAAAATATGATCTTACATTGTTACGCCTCGATCACACCGACAGCACCAATGCATTTTGGTACACCAGAAGTACATTAATTTCCAATGGAACGCTGGGTTTGCCTTGCAGCTTTGCTTTGCAGAGGCAGTTGCAGTGTGTTCTGTGTCTTACGTACGAAGGATTTATTGTATGAATGCGTCAAACTGTACGCGTAGACAGCTTGACATAAATAGTAGCAGAAGGTGAATGTTGAACTTTTGTTGCACACATATCCAGATGATGCTGCGTACTATTTTGCGCAAGGATGCTGTCGGTGTGATCAAGGCCTTAGGTTTTCAAAAAGAACTTCAGATAAACAGATTGTAATTTAGAATGGAATCATGAGTGCGTGTTTCGGCAGCAAATTTTTCTTCATAATACGACAAACATAGCCTCATTCTTTTAAGGACATCCCATACATGTCATCCTGGTAACTGTGGATCAAACATAGCAATCATAAACATGGATACTGCTAGAAACATAAGAATTTCACTTGGGACTCATCCGATGGCATTGAGGAGTTTACCACATCAGTCACCAGCTTCATTAATAAGTGCATTGATGAAGTCGTCCCCTCAGTGACCGTACGTACATATCCCAACCAGAAGCCATGGATTACAGGCAACATCCACACTGAGTTAAAGGCAAGAGCTGCCGCATTCAGGAAGCGGGACACTAACCCAGCTGCTTCTAAGAAATCCCCCTATGCCACATTGAAGGTCCCCAAGAACACAGTGGCCTCCATCATTCTTAAATGGAAGTTGTTTGGAACCACCAAGACTAGAGCTGGCCGCCCAGACAAACTGAGCAATTGGGAGAAAAGCGCTTTAGTCAGGGAGGTGACCAAAAACCTGATGGTCACTCTGACAGAGCTCTAGAGTTCCTCTGTGGAGATGGGAGAAAATTCCGGAAGGACAACCATCTCTGCAGCACCCCACCAATCAGGCCTTTATGGTAGAGTGGCCAGACGGAAGCCACTCCTCAGTAAAAGGCACATGACAGCCCGCTTGGAGTTTGCCAAAAGGCACCTAAAGGACTCTCACACCATGAGAAACAAGATTCTCTGGTCTGATGAAACCAAGGTTGAACTCTTTGGCCTGAATGCCAAGCGTCACGTCTGGGGGAAACCTGGCACCATCCCTACGGTGAAGCATGGTGGTGGCAGCATCATGCTGTGGGGGATGTTTTTCAGCTGCAGGGACTTGGAGACTAGTCAGGATCGAGGGAAATATGAACAGAGGAAAGTACAGAGAGATCCTTGATGAAAACCTGCTCCAAAGCACTCAGGACCTCAGACTGGGCAAAGGTTCACCTGGGACTGAACACTTCCTGATGGGATGCCCCAGATGTTGAGGGTAGGCAACAACACATCCACCACACTGACCCTCAACACGGGGGCCCCTCAGGGGTGCGTGCCTAGTCCCCTCCTGTACTCTCTGTTCACCCATGACTGTGTGGCCGCGCATGACTCCAACGTGGTGTCACATTTTAAATACATAGGAATTTTAAATACTTAGTGATAATTATTTACTCTAACCTTTCCTTAAAAAATATATAAAAAGTATATGGAACAGCAAAACGCAACCTGGTAAATGTTTTATTTATCAGAAACCAAATGTCAACAGATGTAACAAACTGTATATGCATTCAATGATTTTGTCCCATCTCTCGTCACAACCTGGTCACGAGCTAGTATCACAGCAAACCACTTCAAAAGCTCTAGAAACAAACTCTGAATGTGCTGGACAAAAAACCAAACACCTTTCACCACTGCAATATCAATAAGAAATACAACCTACTGAGCTTTGACAGGTTCTTATGCCTTGCCGACACTTCTGATTAAGATCACTCATGACCTTTCCCAACCACCTCAATTTGTTACATATGGTATGGACAATACCAGGACAACAAGAGCTTCAATTAGAGGAGCCTTCTCATTTCAGTTTTAGGGTCCACCAAATTTGGCCAGACAGCTTTTTCAGTCGATGCGTCAAGACTATGGAAAAACCCAACCAGTGTCAGAGAGTGCAGTACCTTTGCTAGCTTCAAGGCAAACTGGGAAAAAGTAGCTTAAGGCAAACCAGTCATGTGAACATTAAGACATTCTGACTCTTAAGAAGTCAGATAATGTAAGACCAATGGACATTTCAACTCTAATGTAATATTAGCATTATATTGTCCATTTTTCATATTTTGATAGATAGATAATGTCGATAGATAGATTTTAATAGTGTGTTATATTGTAGTATTGTATTGATGTATTGATGTTGATTGTTTTCTGCCCAAGGACTGCAGATGGAAATTTGCTATGTAGAGAAATCTGGTGCAATGGCATGTTATACATGGTCCCTGACAAATAAACAAATAATAACACAAATATTAAGTTTACCGACGACACGGCGGTGGTAGGCTTGATCTTTGACGATGATGAGACAGCCTATAGGGAGGAGGACAGAGACCTGGCAGAGTGGTGCCAGGACAACAACCTCTCCCTCAACGTCAACAAGACAAAGGAGCTGATCGTGGACTACAGGAAATGGAGGGCCGAGCACACCCCCATTCACATCGACAGGGCTGAAGTGGAGCAGGTCGAGAGCTTCAAGTTTCTATACCACTAAGGAGCTATCACGGTCAAAAGACACCAACACAGACACGAAGAGGGCACAACAATGCCACTCCCCCCCCCAGGAGGCTGAAAAGATTTGGCATGGGCCCTCAGATCCTCAAAAAGTTCTACAGCTGCACCATTGAGAGCATCTTGACGGGCTGCATCACCGCTTGGTATGGCAATTGCTTGGCATTTGATTGCAAGGCGCTACAGAGGGTAATCCAGAACATCACTGGGGCCGAGCTCCCTGCCATCCAGGACTTCTATACCAGGCGGTGTCAGAGGAAGGTCCTAAAAATGTTGAAAGATTCCAGCCACCAAAGTCGTAGACTGTTATCTCTGCTACCGCTCGGTAAGCAGTACCGATGCGTCGAGTATGGAACCAACAGAACCCTAAACAGCTTCTACCTCATACCCCTGCATATCAACAAGGAACTGTTACACTACATTACCAAAAGTATGTGGACAACTGCTCGTCAAACATCTCATTCCAAAATCATGGGCATTAATATGGAGTTTGCTGCTATAACAACCTCCACTGTTCTGGGAAGGCTTGCCACTAGATGTTGTAACATTGCTGCAAGACTTGCTTCCTTTCAGCCACAAGAGCATTAGTGAGGTCGGGCACTGATGTTGGCCTAATCGGCCTGACTCGCAGTCTACGTTCCAATTCATCCCAAAGGTGTTCGATGGGGTTAAGGTCAGGGCTCTGTGCAGGCCATTCAAGTTTTCCCACACCGATCTCGACAAACCATTTCTGTATTGACCTCGCTTTGTGCACGGGGGCATTGTCATGCTGAAACAGGAAAGGGAGTTTGGAACTCGGTAGTGAGTGTTGCAACGGATGACAGACAATCTTTACACGCTACATGGTCCTAAACGTTTCTGCTTCATAATAACAGCACTTACAGTTGACCAGGGCAGCTCTAGCAGGGCAGAAATTTTATGAACTTACTTGTTGGAAAGGTGGAATCCTATGACGGTGCCATGTTCAATGTCACTGAGCTCTTCAGTAAGGCCAGTCTACTGCCAATGATTGTCTTTGGAGATTACATGGCTGTGTGCACGATTTTATACACCTGTCAGCAACTAATTTGAAGGGGTGTCCATATTATTTTGTATATATAGTATATATAGCCAAGTTATTGTTACTCCTTGTGTACCTATTATTACTTTTATTATTGAGTGTTTTACTTTTCTTTTATTTCTCCATTGTTGGGAAGGGCCTGTAAGTAAGCATTTCACTGTTAGTCCACACCTGTTATTTACGAAGCATGTGATGAATCAAATGTGATTGAACATTTGATTTGACATGAGTTTTTACATACGGAAATGTGAAGTGCACATTTGGACTCACGGGTGTGTGGTTTGACTGTATGACATCACAGCAGTATTCATTATAATCCTCAACGTCTCATCTTTCACAACACAACGATTCCTCTCGATTTACAGGATTTCCCTCACTCAGACGACAACAAATGTGCAAAAGTAGCCCCATTAGCGGGAGGGATGGTGGCATCTTTTTGTCGCGCGTGGTGCTCAAGTTTATAATGGACGTCAGTCAAAACCCATACAGCCTTAAGTGGGGAACCTGAACTCTGACGTCATGTATAGAGTTACTGTACAGCCACTGCGTTCCAATTTAGGTGCTAACCAATGACAAAATCTGCAATTTTCAACCTGTATACGGGATGACTGGGTGAGTTGAAAAGGCTACCTAGGCTCCATCTCTGTTTCCTTGTGTAGGTGAGGAGACATGAGGTGAGGAAAAGTTATCCTGTTTTGCTTTCAACATCATATGATCTCAGATCCTCTACTGAACTGTGGACTTGTACAGCATGCCTGTCATGGTCCCGGCAACAACCGTGTTGATGTTATCCTCTGCTCCTCAGGTCTTCGCGATGGCCACCCCAAACACACTCTACAACAGAGCTGAGGACAAGCATACAGGTGAATTAATGTCACATTGTTTTTTGTTTCTATTGAGACAATAACAGTATGGCAATGCTGAAAGGACATCTGTGTCAATCCACTGGTGGGGAATGACAGGCACTCACCCACTGACCCAAGTGTGTTCGCCCATGTCACTCCTTGGCGGGTCACCAGATTCAGGATCCTAAAACAGAGGGCAAGTGAGGAAGGATATTATATCCATTAAAACACAGACACAAAGACTCACCCAACTTCAATGGGACACAAGGGTTGATTTACAGTTAGGGGTTCTAGTAAAAGTGCTGCATATTTGGAAAAACTGATACACGCCTGCTGCATCGCCAAACAAGACTTGCTTCAGTTTATATGGAAATCCAAAACTACTATCCTTGAGTGGATGAGATCATCAGGCCAAGTGTAAACAGCTTGCCAGATCATAATGTATCATGATTTATCTGATTCAGCTTTAGACATTCACTAACAGTAAGATAGACCGACAGAGGCACGTTGTGCAGTGCTATCCTGGTCAAACCAATATTCCAACTGTAGCCAGCATTACACAGTGAACACAATGTACCCGTGGCCAAGGCAGACTTTGCCCTTCTCCCTTGGCAGGGACAGCTAGGTTTTTGGGCCTTGACATCCTCAGCTGTGTCACAGCACTGAGAAGTCAGGTGTGTCAACACAGGTGTGTTTGAGCACAGGGTCATTCAATGGCAATGGGTGAGCATGAAAGCAACAGCATAGTAGGGGTTTACAATATAGAGACAATATGACGGGGTTATCTTTGTTTCCTTGTGTGGGTGAGGAAAAGTGTTCCTGCTTTCAAATCAAGTTTATTTGCGCTGAATACAACAACCTTACAGTGAAATGCTTACTATGCTTACTATGCTTACTAACCAATAGTGCAAAAAAAGGTATTAGGTGAACAATAGGTAAGTAAAGAAATAAAAACAACAGTAAAAAGACAGTGAAAAACAGTAGCTAGGCTATAAAAGTAGCGAGGCTATAAAAGTAGCGAGGCTACATACAGACACCGGTTCGTCAGGCTGATTGAGGTAGTATGTACAGTGGGGCAAAAAAGTATTTAGTCAGCCACCAATTGTGCAAGTTCTCCCACTTAAAAAGATGAGAGAGGCCTGTAATTTTCATCATAGGTACACTTCAACGATGACAGACAAAATGAGAAAAAAAATCCATATTCCAACTGTAGCCAGCATTACACAGTGAACACAATGTACCCGTGGCCAAGGCAGACTTTGCCCTTCTCCCTTGGCAGGGACAGCTAGGTTTTTGGGCCTTGACATCCTCAGCTGTGTCACAGCACTGAGAAGTCAGGTGTGTCAACACAGGTGTGTTTGAGCACAGGGTCATTCAATGGCAATGTGAGAGCATGACAAAACAAAATCTCAGTGAAAGCAACAGCGTAGTAGGGGTTTACAACATAACCCCATCATATTGGCCTACTATTTCCAGTTTTCCATGGAACAATGTTGTGTTATTACTAATACCGATTAGGGAAAACGATGTTGCTGCTTATCAGCATTATAAATTCAGCCAACAGGTTTTGTGAGAATCTATTTCAGCTAATTCAAAAGTGTATAATTCAGTGCTTCTCCCACCCCTCTAACACTGGTCTAATGCTATCAGTAGTTTACCTTTGGATCAGTGAGTTCCTCACTATGACTTAATCATTGATTCATGTCATACCATGTCAAGTCCGATTCACAGGAGGTTGGTGGAACCTTAATTGGGGAGGAGAGGCTCGTGGTTATGGCTGGAGCGGAATTAGTGGTTTCCACGTTTTTGATGCCATTCCATTTGCCCTGTTCCAGACATTATTATGAGCCGTCCTCCTGTGGTCAGGTTATGTATGCAGATGACTTTGCGCCACACTAAAAATAAAAGCTAAGTATACTTTTATGTCCCAAATCATGGCCTCATATCTGTAAGGGCAAGAGAAGACTAACCTTTCAGGTGGTTGTCCTTTTGGAGTTATTACTAAATCAATAAAGATTGCAGATGGCTCAAGCAACCCATAAGAAGATTGAGTTGGGACAAAATCCTACTACTTAAACATCATTACCCATATAGATACATTTAAATATATTTAGAATGTTCAAATAGAACCCTTGAAATCCTTGCACCACCCCAAACACAATGGCGGGCATGACAAATTGGAGACTTAACAACCAGCCATCTGAAATCCTTTGAAGCATACTGAACTAATTGGTAGAGACTGCCCTCTGCTGGTTGATACCTGAAGAAGTAATTCAATTCTACTGAAAAAGGGATTGAGATGAATAGAACTATTAATCTGCTTTGTGTCTCAAAACCAGAAATAATATATGAAGGAGATCCAATTTAATCACAGCCTGATTCGATAAATCGGTGTACATTGAGTGGTTTAGACCAAGCCATGTTTTTGGTCTCTGATAGTCCCATGCGGAGCCCGTTGAGAGCTCCAAACGCTGCACTTGAGAAGCAAAACAAACAAGAACTTGTTTTACACTATTTTATTTGACATTTCATACAGGCTCAAGAGCGAGAGTAATCGACAAAACGAGATTTCCCCTGTAATACAACAGCCTCCAAGGGTGAAAACAAGCTAGTTAAAATCGGCCTGTGGTTTAGTTAGCACAAATCGGTCAAATGAAATCATCATGGTCCTGTGGGAATATTAGTCATTGTTGTATTTTATACAACGGGTGGGTCCAACCCTGAATGCTGATTGGTTAAAAGAGCATCCCAGACGGTGTCTATTCCACAAACGACTACTCGCTAAATCTATGACGTTAAAATGCTCATTTACTCTGTTCCATTTGACGACGCAATCCACTGTCTCATCAACCCAGACAGGGACATTATTAACTTGATCTCCACTATAAAAAAAAAGCATCTAGACTTTATCTCACATTTCTTTTAGACTAACATTTAGTTTAGCCGCTGAGATTTGTATAAACCTAACTGTCTGTCCGATATTTGCAGAATTGTTTCAATGTTAAAATCTCCAACTGTCCCATAGTAATGAACGTGTAGGAGTCGGGACAGAGGCAGGCAGCACCAGTCGAAATCATGAATCAGTTGGCATAATTTTTATGTATATATAAAGAAATGAATTGAAAAAAACATTCAGACGAAACGAAGTGCAGCTAGTTTGCAATCTTTCCAGCTTCAGTTTGAAGTCGTTAGATATGTTGTTGGCTAGTTTCTCTGAACAACAGTATCCTGACGAGAGAGCACATTCATACAGGCTCAATAGCGAGAGTAAGAGACAAAACAAGATTTCCACTGTAATACAACAGCCTCCAAGGGTGAAAAAAACTAGATTAATTCATCCTAACTGGAACTCACATGTGTAAGATATATTGGATCCACGTACCAGTTACTGCCCGAGGAAAGAAGAAAAAAGACAGTCAGCTGGTATTCATGGCCACAACAACTGAGTTGTGTAGTTTGTCCATATCAGATTGACAAACAATTTACATGGGACACCGGCGAGTTCAGTGTCTGAATATTCTGTCGAGGCTCCACTAAATATGCTAAAGCCACCTATACTGGATACCCTTGACCAGGAACATCAACAAGTGGATCCAGTAAGGGTGGTTTTAGCTAAAAACATCCCTTAGTCTTCCTTGATCCACCTGATTCCCTAAAATTTCCAAACACTGAATTCGCAGGACCCCGACGTCCCATGTAAATCGTTTGTTAACCTGCTATGTACAAATTATGCAATTCAAACTGAGCTACGTCTTGTGGCCATGAGCATCAGCTGAATTTAGTCCATGTTTTCTAAACTTGTGTGAGACTGTCTTCCTTCCTTGGCTAGCTACTTTAACTGTACTTTTAAGGAATTATTAGCGCAACTACTGTAGCTAGGAAAATGTAGCTAGGTGGCTTTCAATGGATGACTAGCCTATAAACTAGCGATTCTGGTGAGCATTTAAAACCCAGGCTTTGTTAACTAGCTATATTGACTAGCTAGCACTACCTCGTCTTGTTTCTGGCTATCTGAACGTTAGTTAAGCTAGCTTCTATCTGAGTAGCACTGAATAGTTAGCTGCTTTGAGATTATTGGGTGTACTACTGGTTTCTCAACTCCGACCCTGTCAGATAAGTTACATGTCGTTACAGTGACAGCTAGCTAGTAGCATACTTGTTGACAACCACATGACACATCATCACTCAAAAAGTCGTAAAGACAAGAACGACGTCCTGTGTTTGGATCGACAATAAATCTGAAATTAGATGGTTAGAATGGAAAGGGTGATTAAAGGCCATTACTCTTATTTAACAATCGAACTTTGAAATTGTATCTTTGCACGTAATGGACAGTAGACGAATAATTCGACAGTTTAAATAAACTGTTCACTACAGTTTTCACGACACCCTGTGCTTGGTAGCTATGTCCTGTCCAATGATTGTTCCTCTCTGGTGCATTGCCCAATGAAATTCGAGATGTGAATGCTGCGCAGGAGCGGTAGAGCGCATGGTTTTAAAATGCATGTGGCTAGCTAGCCACACACTGTCCTTCAAACACTTTAAGACAATCCACAGTATTTAAAATCAGTGATGATACGCAGACATTGCCAAGGCTTGACATTCATGAGGACGCTGGTTGTGAATTAACAGAGGTGCGGCAGAATCGACTCATTTCTTCGAGGGTCAAGACAACGAATCTAAAAGGATAAAAGCCCGGTAAATACTAATCTCGAGACCATTAAGCTTGCGCCATCGCTTAATTCGGTATAGCTAATTGTTCATACGTCAAATTTGGCTACATAACCTGCCTTATAATCACAACAACGACAATACAATAACGTCTTGGTTATTTATGCCAAATATAGCCAGCTTGCCATTATCTATTGAGCATATTATGCCGGGTGATGTGCTCAGCCACCGTTTGGTGGTAATTCCTGTTCAAAAAAAATGTCCATCTCGTAACGAGGGGACTTCTGATAAAATAATTTGCTGTGGACAATGGTATGAAGCCAGCCCTGGAGCGTTGGCTCTCGTTTTATGCCCTCCTCAAGCTGCATGTGTCATCGATGCTCGATTTGACCCTGTCAACCCGCCAAGATGTACATGATCAGTGACTAGACATGTACATTGTTTAATGTATTATGCTTTCTATGAACAGTACTATGCAGCTTGGTCGATAGAGAAATATTTGTCTGAGAAAATCTATTGAATAATGCACGATTACGGAAGAAAAATAACATGGTTTATGCTCAGCGCTATTTTTATGGCGGGCAGAATGAATTCGTTTTAGCCCGAGAGCATTCTGAGATAATCCTAGAGAATGAATAAAACATACATTGTACTAGTAAATATCTTTGGTCGATGTAGTTTTGAGATGTAATTTCGGGATTTGTGAGTGTTTTCGACACAATACATACATCTGTCTCCTGTCTGTTGTAGGCGGCCTTTTAGCTACAGCCCATTTAATCCCCTCCCATGATGCATTGTGCTCATCCCAGTCCCTACTGTATTTCCTGTTTATTGTTGCTGCTTTGTCTGGTCATTTTCTTTCGTCCTCAAATGTAGTATATTTACTAACATTTTCTAATTGCTAATCATTTCTGGTGTTTTGCTCAAGCTCGTGCAACCGTTTAACGTAGCACCACTCCTACTGAAGCAAACGTCGTTTTTTGTTTAGTTTTCTCCAGTCAACGTAATGCAAAGCACTTCCTCGGTTCATTTCCACACAATTCAACTCCACGTTTCGATAGTGAAAGTACAAGTATGTCCATGTTTTTATCTGTGATTTTCAAATGTATTTTGTTTATGTGTAATATTATTGGATGTGGTGTTCATTTGTTATGTAAAAAAAAAAAAAACAGTTTACTTTTTTTCCCTCTCTTAGGAGTGGGGGAGTCTTCTTGTACCATTGACCCTGTAATTCCAACGAGACCAAAAGTTACACACATTGACATTTGGGATTTGCTCCAATGGAGGACTCTGAGACTGACTTGACTTCGTCTGAACCGGATGCACTTGGGGCAGACTTCATCACAGTGGAACTGGATACCCAACCCATAGAATATGTTGTCAAGTGGGCAGAGGTCGGGTCCAAGTTCACAATATCCTGTGTGAAAAAGGAGGCGGACGAGGGGTCTGGCCTAAATCTGGAGCATGTGAAGGCAGGGCCAGACGAGCCCTTCTTTGCCCAGTATGAAGAGGAGTTCCCTGGCTGTGAGATAGCAGAACAGAGTGTTGTAGTAAAGACGGACGACTCGGATGAGGATGACCACACTGAGCCAGGGAGTAGCCAGCTGGTTCCTGTTGGAGATGGCTCTGATTCGGGCTCAGAGAAATGGGAATATATTTCACCAGGGGGATACTACAGCTGCAACTACTGTGGGAAATGCTACAGTCATTCCTCAAGCCTATCAAGACACCAACAATTGCACACAGGAAAGGCACCCCCACCCCCAAACAAGCAAACAGATACAGGGTCAGGTGAGGGGAACAAATACAAATGCACGCAGTGTGCAATGCGATTCAAAAGCAGAAGAGCTCTTGGAACTCACCTGAGAACACACCGGGGCATGAGAGTTTACCCATGCAACATCTGTGGGAAGGATTTTAACCACAGCTCCAGCTTGTCGCGTCATAGGCTTATCCACAAAAAAGGGAAGGGTATTCCCTCTGGTGTCATACCTGCTGAAATCAGTTATGTCCGCCGCCCACCTGGCAGCAGGAAAAAGAAGAAGCAGGTTGATGAGAAGAAGATCCCTGGCGAAAAGAAGTTTCCTATCAGGAAGAACCTCTCTGGAGAGAAATTCTACGCGTGTACACAATGTGATATGACCTTCAAGAACTCCATTGGCCTCTCAAAACACCAGGTCTCTCATGTCAAGGACCTGCTTAATAACTATGCCCACGGTAAAGACGGTCTTACCAAGTCCTCTGACTTGAAAATACGCCTCAAGTTGTGCTCGAGGGACAAACCCAACTTCTACACCCTCTGTAAGAAGAACAAGCGATCAAGAGCTGCCAAGCGCCAGCGCCAAGCATCGGTCTCTGAGGAAGAGGAAGGACCATATGCATGCGAGCAGTGTGACAAGCGCTTCAGCCAAGTGCAGAGCCTCGCCAGGCACCAGCAAATGCACAAGGGAGACAACAAGTTCAGCTGCTCTTACTGTAAAAAGACCTTCACCAGATTGTCCAACCTCCACCACCATGAGAGATCTCACTCCACAGGGGGGAAGTATGAATGCACAACCTGCAGCAAGACATTTGTGCACTCGTCCAGCTACTCCAGGCATAAGCGGCAGCACGCAGAGGAGGCGGCCCGCCAGCGGAAGGGCATAGATGAGATGGAGCCACTTGATTCAGACTCTGAGTGAGCACACTCGCGGTCGGCTCTTGACTGCCCACACTCAGCTGTCAACTCTGGGTTTCAGGGGTTGGGAGGTTTGGGGGGGATTTGGTTTGGGACTGGAATTGGCTTTACTCTTGAGTATATAAAGTGTGTAATGACTTATGTTTGTATGGTATCAGCAAATTGGATCTTGGGTTCCCCACCCCCTTCCCCCTCATACACATTTTACCTAAATTGCACTGACAATGTTGTCCTCTGCTGCTCATGCAAAACATATTTTGATTTATTTTGTTGAAATTCCCTTTTGGCCATGTTTCGTTACAGGTTTAGGGTAAAAGTGTTCCTAGAGTCTCGCCAGCTGTGTAGTATATCGGCCATGTCAAGATATCACCCTTACCACACACACACACATCAGAAAACTGCTATAAAATGCTTCTGATATCGAGTATACACCCTTTTCTGTATGTAATCTTTTTTTCTTTTCTTTTTTATCTCTGATGTGACAAAGGGTCAAAATGAAAACCTTGCCATCAAACTAAATCTGGATTTGACCTCAGTGGATTAATCTGATGTCTGCACTACGCCACATACAGTCTCTGGTTCAATCAAGCTTCTATGGTTTAGCCTCTGATTTGTATCTGTTCATGCAAGTAATCTCTGATGCTGAAAAAACAACGAAGAACTTTGAGGAAAAAACAAAGGGAGGTTGATTGAATTTCAGGCATCGCCAGTAAATGTGCTAATTATTAATCCTTCAATCAGAAAACTGCGTTCTTTTCCTGTCCCCTACTCCACATCACTTGATTAATGATCTTATTGACACACAGTGGTGAAATGAAAAGACAATATTTATTTCTACATGTTTGGGATAATTGATTTGTATCTTTTTTTGAAAACTGCTAGTGTTGAGTGATCAACCAAGTTCTCAATTAGTTTTATTCTACTACACAGTGTTCAGATGAATGTTCAGATTGTTGATTTAAAGGATTTGTCCAAATATTAAGTCCAGTCAGATCCTTAGAACTTGAATATGCTATATTTGATATTTGTCAACATATACTGCAATTACCACAACGTATACAACTGTGACTCCATATATATGTATGCATGATGAATATAACATGAGAATAGTTTACAATATATGTCGTTTTTACATCTGCTGTTCCTGTGTGTGTAAAGCATTGCTTTTGTGAAAGTGAGAATAATTGAGATATTTAATATGTGCAGTGCATTTTGACAAAAACACTCAAATATTCCTGGGATTAGGGATTTAATATTTTGTTCAAGTATTTGTTTATTGAGGTTGTAGGGGAAACTGCACAACTTATTTATGAATTGGGAACAAAGGTGCAATTGAAATGGTAGTGAATGTGATTCACATCCATGGCCATCGTTGAAAACAACTTTTAGGTGGCAACACCTTCCCCATTTGCCACCAAAGTTCCACCTTTTCAGGTGTACCTTTTCAAAATCTATTACCATTCACAGAAATATTATCAAGTGCTGTCAACTACTTACTGTGTATCTCCATAATGCTTGTATACATGCATAGCCAGATGGATTTCCTTTTCCAGCTAAACTGTTCAATTATCTGTTCAAAGTGCTTAACTAGTCTCCTGTTCAATGTTTTGTATTTGCTTTAAGCACAACCAGGGTACTCTGAACAATGGTCAACACTTGATTTTGTGAATACCATTTACTGTTTGAATTGGTATTTTATTTGTGACTTCTGACCTATATTTCTTTGAGTGTTTGAAAATGACACCTAGGGAAAGTGTAGTGGCATGTATCAGGCACAGACCCAGTCTATTGCACCCACAATGATAATTGAAGATGGAACAATTATGATAAAGGCTTGGTACTTTCTCTGTATTTACGTTACTAAATGTTTTTTTTTAAGAGCTAGATTCCCCTGCTTCCCTTAAACCTTAGTTGAGTCAGGTTAAATATAGTTTTGCATTTTTGTTGTTGTTTGTGGTTCTGGCCTTTTTCTCCAATGGCAAATGTTCTTCTCTCTTATTTTTCAGCAATCTCAGCTTTTTGAATTCTGAAACTCATTGTTTTCTTTTTCGCTGTCATTATTTAATTTTTTGATGCAGCGGACCTACATCCTATAGAGAGGTGTATGTTTTTTGTATTGTGTTTGCCATTAGAATACAGTTGACATGTTTTGTCTTGCGTTTTGGTAATAAACCTTTCATGAAAAAAAAACGGTCCATGCTGTCCTGGATCTGTTTGAGAACGTGTAGGCCTATGGTGGATTTCAGAATATTGGAACTGCTAAATCAGTAAAGGGATCACAACTCAATTGTGCTTTAGCACTATTCAGTTGTAGTTTGACTTCAGCGAGACTATTAATAAAGTACAACTGTCCAGTTGCTGTTGGTAATTCACCATGTGGTTTTAAAGTCCCCCACTAGATGGCAGCAAAACACTTCAAATCACCACTCACAGCATGACCTGTTACAGAAACGGAAGACTTGTCAATGTTTTGAAGTTATCTTCCTTTTTTAAGAAATTGAATTCAATTGTTATAGTTTTTTGCCCAGATTTTATTTATTGGGTCATCTATTCACATTTAAGACAATTCATAAAAATTGTTATTGGTCTACTGACTAAGGGCACTATTCAATCCGCATTGTGTAAATTCAGTATTACAGCGGGATTTAAATTTAAAGGGAATGTTTCCACTTTAGGAGAGACTGCATTCATGGCAAACACTGCATATGTCGGCTCAATTGGGAATTCCCTTTACATTTCTATCTTGGAATCTGTAACGCTTCAGCTTTACAGATTGGATCGAGCCCTAACTCCACTTTTCTTTATCTGCTGCCCAGAATATCTCACAGGGCCATAAAAAAAGATGCATGCAAGGTATGTCACACTGCCTGAAATCTAGAACCTGTTTTGTGTATATTCCACTCCTTGTACTCTGTGTCATTACCAAACATGTTCAGCATGGCAAGGAGTGGAATGATAGCTAAACAGACTGGTACAAGCTCAACACAGCAAAAAAAGAAACGTCCCTTTTTCAGGTCCCTGTCTTTCAAAGATAATTTGTAAAAATCCAAATAATTTCACAGATCTTCATTGTAAAGGGTTTAAACACTGTTTCCCATCTTTGTTCAATGAACCATAAACAATTAATGAACATGCACCTGTGGAACGGTTGTTAAGACACTAACAGCTTACAGACGGTATGCAATTAAGGTCACAGTTATAACAATTTAGGACACTAAAGAGGCCTTTCTACCGACTCTGAAAAACAACAAAAGAAAGATGCCCAGGGTCCCTGCTCATCTGCGTGAACGTACCTTAGGTATGCTGCAAGGAGGCATGAGGACTGCAGATGTGGCCAGGGCAATGAATTGCTATGTCCGTACTGTGAGACGCCTAAGACAGCGCTACAGGACGGACAGCCGATCGTCCTCGCAGTGGCAGACCACGTGTAACAAGACCTGCACAGGATCGGTACATCCGAACATCACACCTGCGGGACAGGTACAGGATGGAAACAACAACTGCCTGAGTTACACCAGGAACGCACAATCCCTCCATCAGTGCTCAGACTGTCCGCAATAGGCTGAGAGAGGCTGGACTGAGGGCTTGTAGGCCTGTTGTAAGGCAGGTCCTCACCAGACATCACCGGCAACGTCGCCTACGGGCACAAACCCACTGTCGCTGGACCAGACAGAACTGTCAAAAAGTGCTATTTGACGAGTCGCGGTTTTGTCTCACCAGGGGTGATGGTCAGATTCGCGTTTATCGTCGAAGGAATGAGCGTTACATAGAGGCATGTACTCTGGAGCGGGATCGATTTGGAGGTGGAGGTTCCGTCATGGTCTGGGGCGGTGTGTCACAGCATCCTGACATGACCCTCCAGCATGCCAATGCCACCAGCCACACTGCTCGTTCTGTGCGTGATGTCCTGCAAGACAGGAATGTCAGTGTGCTGCCATGGCCAGCGAAGAGCCCAGATCTCAATCTCATTGAGCACGTCTGGGACCTGTTGGATCGGAGGGTGAGGGCTAGGGGTGCCTTGGTGGAAGAGTGGGATAATATCTCACAGCAAGAATTAGAAAATCTGGTACAGTCCATGAGGAGGAGATGCACTGCAGAACTTAAGGCAGCTGGTGGCCACACCAGATACTGACTGTTACTTTTGATTTTGAACCCCCCTTTGTTCAGGGACACATTATTCCATTTCTGTTAGTCACATGTCTGTGGAACTTGTTCAGTTTATGCCTCAGTTGTTGAATCTTGTTATGTTCATACAACTATTTAGTGGCCTTCTATGCAGAGTTGCAAAGAAAAAGATATATCTCAGACTGGCCAATAAAAATAAAAGATTAAGATGGGCAAAAGAACACAGACACTGGACAGAGGAACTCTGCTTAGAAGACCAGCATCCCTATCGAGCTTGTAATCGAACGCACAAATGCTGATGCTCCAGATACTCATCTAGTCTAAAGATGGACAGTTTTATTGCTTCTTTCATCAGAACAACAGTTTTCAGCTATGCTAACCTAATTTTAAAATGTTTTTCTAATGATCAATTTGCCTTTTGAAATTAGAAACTTGGATTAGCTAACAACGTGCCATTGGAACACAGGAGTGATGGTTGATGATAATGAGCCTCTGTACGCCTATGTAGATAGTCCATAAAAAATCTGCCTTTTCCAGTTACAATAGTCATTTACAACATTAACAATGTCAACACTGTATTTCTGATCAATTTGATGTTATTTTAATGGACCAAAAATTTGCTTTTCTTTCAAAAACAAGGACATTTCTAATTAACACCAAACTTTTGAACGGTAGTGTACATCACAGCATAGTTGAAAGATATATGGTGCGTAGAAATCCAAAGAGGGTGGCCAGCAGAGATGGGTGGGATGGGTTGAGTTGGGGGGGGGGGGGGCTTGGATGGTTGAGGGGCAGCTCTCGAGGGGAACTGTGGGGGGGATCTTGGATGGTTGGTGGCCTGACGGTTGGGAGCTTGGGCCGGTGGCCGAGAAGTCACTGGTGTGGGTCCCCGGTTCGACTGGGTGGGGAATCTGTCCTTGTGCCCTTGGGTGGGGCGCTTGACCCTGGTTGCTCCTGTGGGTCGCACTGGATGGGAGAGTCTGCTAGATGACTGAATGTAATGGGCGCTGAAGACGTGGATGTCGATTAAGGCAACCCCCCACACCTTTGATTCAGAGGGGTTGGGTTAAATGCGGAAGACATTTCAGTTGAAGGCATTCAGTTGTACAACTGACTAGGTATCCCCCTTTCCCTAATGTTAATGTTGAGTGGCTTCACTGCAGGAAGATTGTATGTTTTGAAATTCAATAAAATGAAAACAAATAAAAGTTCAACTGTAATGTGTTGTATTGGATTTGCCCCAAACATAACAGTTTCTATTCAGGACAAAAAGTGAATTGCTTTGCCATGTTTCTTTTCAGTATTACTTTAGTGCCTTGTTGCTAGCAGGATGCATGTTTTGGAATATTTTTACACTGTCAATTATTAGTGTTGCGGAGTAACTATAATGTTGTTGATCCATTTGTATTCTTCTCCTATCACAGCCATTAAACTCTGTAACTGTTTTAAAGTCTGCATTGGAAATTCCTAAACGGTTTCCTTCCTCTCCAGCAACTGAGTTAGGAAGGACGCCTGTATCTTTGTAGTGACTGGGTATATTTATACACCATCCAAAGTGTAATTAATAACATCACCATGCTCAACAAGATATCCAATGTCTGTTTTTTTTTTAACCTTTATTTAACTAGGCAAGTCAGTTAAGAACAAATTCTTATTTATATATTCTTATTTTTACCCATATACCAATAGGTGCCCTTCTTTGCGAGGCTTCGTGGATGAATCTGTGTTTGAAATTCACTGCTCGACTGAGGAACCTTACAGATAATTGTATGTGTGGGGTACAGAGATGAGGTAGTCATTCCAAAATCATGTTATTGCACACAGAGTGAGTCCATGAAATGTGACTTGTTAAGCAAATGTTTACTCCTGAACTTATTTAGGCCATAACAAAAGGGTTGAATACTTATTTCTCAAGACATTTAAACTTTTCACCTTTAATTCATTTGTACAAAATTTGAAAAACATAATTCCACTTTGACATTATGGGGTATTGTGTGTAGGCCAGTGACAAAACATCTACATTTTAAATTCAGGCTGTAACACAACAAAAAGTCAAGGTATGCGAATACCCTCTGAAGGCAGATTCATAGATTAGATTACATGTAGATTCATGTCTGTTACATAAATATTAACTACAAGTGTATTTATTTATATATGGGCACAGCTTATCAGACAACAAACTCTGTCACATTTAGCAGGCAGACAGCAATTTAAATCAAACAACTATTGCGCACTTAAACCTCTAGGGGACCCACACAGCCCAGAAAAGTGCTCCTCTTTTTCTGTCGGGCTACTCTACAATCACTCGAGATGGAGGGGTGAAGGAATTTGTAAGGACAGAGAAAGAGAGAGAGAGTGGGAGGGGAAAAAAATAGTTTCTATTAGAATTCAGGATTTGCAGCTGTGGAGTTTCTGGGCCCTCAAAGTGAGCCAATAACATTTGCCATTGTTGCCAGGCTAGAGGACTCAGACTTCCTGGCAACCCCAAACTAAATTACCCAGGCTTTTCTGTGGCCCTAGAAACGAGCTCTCTGTTCCGCAAACAAAAAGGGCATTGAGATGAGGGGAGAGATGGCCTCCCGGGCTCCTGAAAAGCCAACTCCGAGCCAATAAATGAAGGCAGAGGGCTCCCTCTATGAGAACGGCTGTGGGAAATGGTAGTGATGTCATTATGAATGCATTTCTGAATGTTGTTGTTGCTTGCTTCTTCTCTCTGCCCCATCTCGGGTTCCTAGACCCCCCCCCCCCCCCCACACACACACTGTTCCCTTCCTGTGTCATTATTGGGAGCCCACCAATGAAAAAAAAAGATGAAGTTAAAGCCCAGTCCCTGGGACCCCAGTGAGGCACTGGTCTCTATGGAAACGGGAACACAGTGCTGTAGGTCGTCAGTTCCTCTTTGAGACTAGTGTGGAGGACATGAGGAGGAGATGGTGTGTGTGAGAGAGAGGGGGGGGGGGGGGGTCGGATCAGCAAGAATTTGGACACCTTGAAGACAAATTTGTAAGCCCTCATTTATGGGCCTTTTCTTTAAACAAAAGAGTTTTAAGTCAGATCCAGCATGTGCTCACTCAGGGCTCAGTGTGGAGTGGTATACAGACCTATTCATTCACTTCCCTCATTTAATACTGAATGCTACTTGTTACCACATGACAGTAGAGAAACATAAAATGCATGTTTTTGAATCAGAATCCCCTTTACATCACCAAGTACATTTAATACACATATTTTACTTGGTGATATGGTGCTGCTAGTGATCAACAACATTTACAGACAGAATACAGACAGCGGAGTTTCAACAAAGTTTACAAACATTATATACAACTAGGTAGAGTGAGCACAGAGCTATTAGAGAATGAGCAGATATACACTCTATAGTGGGTATACGGTTGATATACAGAGTGCAATGCACTATATTGCAGTTATTTTGTGTACAGTTCAGAGCTGGCTTGATGTGGTGTCCAGCATAGAGTGCATAGTCCTTTAGTCTCTATGGGCCAGACATCCAGTTGGGGGGAAGTTTTGGTCAGAAGTAAATTTTTGGAGGAGGGGGTGACTGGAATGGAAGTGGTCAGCGATGATCTTTCCTGCATGCTTCCTTGCCCTGGAGTAGTGCAGGACACCGATGGAGGGCAGGTTTGCAGCCAATGACCCTCTCTGCAGACTGGACAATCTGTTGCAGTTTGTCCTTGCAGCGGGCAGATGCAGACCCAAACCAGACGGTGATGGAGGAGATGAGGATGGACTAAATGATTGATGCATTAAACCGGATCAGGATCTGCTGATGTGGCTTCTTGGTGACCGTTGTGATGTTGTCCTCCCATTTGAGGTTGTGGGAGATGATGGTCCCGGGAATTTGAATGATTCAGCCATGCCCTCAATCTCGAGGGGGGGAGAGATGGTGGGGGGAGGGGGAGTTTTCTGTAGTCAACCACCATTTCCACGAGTTCCAAATTAATGAGACTGCACCTGGCCATAAGCCGGTCGACCTCTCCACAGCACATGGACTCATCGCCATTGGTGATGAGAATGACCACAGTGGGGTCACTTGCAAACTTGAGAGGTTTGACAGATGCGTTGTTAGAGGTGCAGTCATTGGTGTAGCATGAGTAGAGTAGAGGGGAGAGCACGCATCCTTGCGGCACTCCGGTGCTGAGGGATAAAGAGTCCGAAAGGTATTTTCCCAGCTTCAGGTGTTGCGTCCTTTTGGTCAGGAAGTCAGTGATCCACTGACAGATGGAGCTGGACACGTTCAGCTGAAAGAGTTTGTCTTGTAGCAGTTGTTTAATCATTCATTTTGATGTGTGCAATGACTGACATGCAGTATTTTCCTTATCTTTTCCATTGACCTGTATTTATCTATACTTCTGATCGTCATCCATTCTTTGTTCCCTTGTGTCCTCAACAAGTCTGCATGGTGTGATTACAGTAATAATGCAAAACCTGTCTCCCCATGAACCTGGCTCATTCCCCACTCTCAACTCAATACCCTTACAGACAGGAAGAACAAACAAACAACATACAGTTGAAGTCGAAAGTTTACATACACTTAGGTTGTAGTCAGTAAAACTTGTTTTTCAACCACTCCACAAATTTCTTGTTAACAAACTATAGTTTTGGCATGTCGGTTAGGACATCTACTAAGTCATTTTTCCAACAATTGTTTACAGACAGATTATTTCACTGTATCACAATTCCAGTGGGTCAGAAGTTTACATACACTAAGTTGACTGTGCCTTTAAACAGCTTGGAAAATTCCAGAAAATGATGATGTGTCAGTGTCGTGTGTGTATAGGTGGCAGGGAAGTCAGGCGCAGGAGAATCAAACTTAGCGGAATGGAGTTGTTTAATAACTTGAAAACAAACCATGAAATACATGAAATAACCATGAAATACATGAAATAACCATGAAATACATGAAATAACCATGAAATACATGAAATAACCATGAAATACATGAAATAACCATGAAATACAATAAAACAAAGTGGGTAAGAGGACCCGTCACGCACCAATACAAACAACATGAATGCTGAACAACAAACAATCTCTGACAAGGACATGAGGGGAAACAGAGGGTTAAATACACAACAGGTAATGAATGGGATTGAAATCAGGTGTGTAGGAAGACAAGACAAAACCAATGGAACATGAAAAATGGATCAATGATGCCTAGAAGACCGGTGACGTCGACCGCCGAGCACCGCCCGAACAAGGAGAGGCATCGACTTCGGTAGAAGTTGTGACAACATGGCTTTAGAAGCTTCTGATAGGCTAATTGACATAATTTGAGTCAATTAGAGGTGTACCTGTGGATGTATTTCAAGGCCTACCTTCAAACTCAAACTCATCGTTATATTTGGAGGAAAAAGGGGGATGCTTGCAAGCCGATGAACACCATCCCAACAGTGAGGCACGGGGGTGGCAGCATCATGTTGTGGGGGTGCTTTACTGCAGGAGGGACTGGTGCATTTCACAAAATAGATGACATCATGAGGAAATTATGTGTATATATTGAAGCAACATCAGTCCTGACATCAGTCAGAAGTTAAAGCTTGGTCGCAAATGGGTCTTCCAAATGGACAATGACCCCAAGCATACTTCCAAAGTTGTGGCAAAATGGCTTAAGGAAAATAAACAATAAATCATTCTCTATACTATAATTCTGACATTTCACATTCTTAAAATAAAGTGGTGATCCTAACTGACCTAAGACAGGGAATTTTTACTAGGATTAAATGTCAGGAATTGTGAAAAACTGAGCTTCAATGTATTTGGCTAAGGTGTATGTAAACTTCCGACTTCAACTGCATTACCCCCCGTTTTATATGCTTACTTATATAGGTGGCGGTGCATTGTGCCAATCCCTGATATTTACGGCTCTATTCTGTCTGTATCGTTGAAACGTTACATATTGCACAATGGAAATTTCAAGGTAATTCCCGGGTTGACCTTACATATGCAGCGATTACCGTGAATGCAGTCTGCGCTAACGCGGGAACATTAACTCTACATTTCAATCACGCTGTAACGTGAAACTTCTGCGATACGGATGAGGTGAAAACTAGCAAGTGCAAAAGGGAAAAACTATTAGATATGTAAATAGCTCATTACTCACTCTCACAATCAAGTGGAACTCATTCCCTCTCATTTAGGTGATGTTAAGGCTACAACTTCTCCCTGCAGCCACATTCAAATCAAAATCTTGGCTAAATACGGAGAAGGGGAGCTCTGCTCAGCACACTCTACACATGTACAGTCGTGGCTAAAAGTTTTGAGAATGACACAAATATTAATTTTCACAAAGTCTGATGCCTCAGTTTGTATGATGGCAATTTCCATATACTCCAGAATGTTATGAAGAGTGATCAGATGATTTACAATTAATTGCAAAGTCCCTCTTTGCAATGCAAAAAACATTTCCACTGCATTTCAGCCCTGCCACAAAAGGACCAGCTGACATCATGTCAGTGATTCTCTCATTAACACAGGTGTGAGTGTTGACGAGGACAAGGCTGGAGATCACTCTGTCATGCTGATTGAGTTTGAATAACAGACTGGAAGCTTCAAAAGGAGGGTGGTTTAATCATTGTTCTTCCTCTGTCAACCATGGTTACCTACAAGGAAAAACGTGCCGTCATCATTGCTTTGCACAAAAAGGGCTTCACAGGCAAGGATATTGCTGCCAGTAAGATTGCACCTAAATCAGCCATTTATCGGATCATCAAAAACTTCAAGGAGAGCGGTTCAATTGTTGTGAAGAAGGCTTCAGGGCGCCCAAGAAAGTCCAGCAAGCGCCAGGACCGTCTCCTAAAGTTGATTCAGCTGCGGGATCGGGGCACCACCAGTACAGGAATGGCAGCAGGCAGGTGTGAGTGCATCTGCACGCACAGTGAGGCGAAGACTTTTGGAGGATGGCCTGGTGTCAAGAAGGACAGCAAAGAAGCCACTTCTCTCCAGGAAAAACAACAGGGACAGACTGATATTCTGCAAAAGGTACAGGGATTGGACTGCTGAGGACTGGGGTAAAGTCATTTTCTCTGATGAATCCCCTTTCCGATTGTTTGGGGCATCCGGAAAAAAGCTTGTCCGGAGAAGACAAGGTGAGCGCTACCATCAGTCCTGTGTCATGCCAACAGTAAAGCATCCCGAGACCATGCATGTGTTGGGTTGCTTCTCAGCCAAGGGATTGGGCTCACTCAGAACACAGCCATGAATAAAGAATGGTACCAACACATCCTCCGAGAGCAACTTCTCCAAACTATCCAGGAACAGTTTGGTGACGAACAATGCCTTTTCCAGCATGATGGAGCACCTTGTTATCAGGCAAAAGTGATAACTAAGTGGCTCGGGGAACAAAACATCGATATTTTGGGTCCATGGCCAGGAAACTCCCCAGACCTTAATCCCAATGAGAACTTGTGGTCAATCCTCAAGAGGCGGGTGGACAAACAAAAACCCACAAATTATGCAAGAATGGGCTGCCATCAGTCAGAATGTGGCCCAGAAGTTAATTGACAGCATGTCAGGGCGGATTGCAGAAGTCTTGAAAAAGAAGGGTCAACACTGCAAATATTGACTCTTTTGCATCAACTTCATGTCATTGTCAATAAAAGCCTTTGACACTTATGACATTTTTGTAATTTTGTATTCCATTGTAACATCTGACAAAAATACCCAACAACACTGAAGCAGCAGAGTTTGTGGAAATGAATATTTGTGTCATTCTCAAAACTTTTGGCCACGACTGTAGGTAACAGTGTTTCATGGCATTATTTTCCTCTTCACTTAGATGTGTTTCATTTCTTTTGGTTGGAGAACACAAAGGCAATGAGAAGGGCAACAACAGACGGAGATGAAATCATTATAAAATACTGAAGCGAACTGAATACAGAGAATATTGAAAAGACTGCTGCGTTAAAATAACAGTATCCCTGCCATAACGTTCAACTTTATTTAAAAGAGCACCAAGGGGACACATTTCAAAGACACTGTATATCCATAACATAAGATAACAGAGGTAAGGATTGGTAATGGTACTATGGTATTGCCGCAATGCATCACTTTTCAGTTTTCCCAGCCGCCACCAGAAAGCTGACCAAGATCCCAGGCAGCGTCGACATGAAGGTCACAAAGTGCTCTGTGCCTTCCTAAGGTGATCCCTGTGTGGCGGCTGAACGCCCTCCCAGGACTCTCTACCCAGTCCCTGAAAGCTCTGCTTTCATCCTCACTGCCTGTACTGGACTCCCCACCCCTCCCTACCCTCCCTTAAGGACATTTACATACTCATTAGCCCCCCCCCCACACTGCATTATGTTACATTAGGAGTAGGACTGGGAGGGTGGGGGTGGGGGGGGCATACTCCAAGTTGGGGATGGGAGTCGAAGGGTGTGGGGGGGGGGGTCTGCAGATTACGATTCAGGGGGAACATTATTCAACCACTCTCTCTCTCTCATGCAGATTCGGAGCAGGAGAGGGATGAGTACTTCTCTCTGATTGATCCCCACTCTGGGGCAGAATATTGGATGTATCACAGCCAGAGTCTGGTACTGTTCTGCTGAATGGAATAGATGGCAGAGAAGAACAAAGTACACAATGAAAAAGTACCATTGACCCTGATAACAACAGAACACAGCTTTGCTATGATCACAGCATGGTTTCTCCATAACATGTGGGTTTCTGATGGGCATGGCAGTCTGGCAGAAGCAATTTACAGATCAATCCGCACAGCGGAGACTCCAGTATTCTGCTCCAACCCTCTCCTCCTCCTCGTCCTCCTCCTCTACCCCATGGCATGGCAGTGTTGCTGTTATGGCTGCTGTTGATCTATGGCAGGGTGAACTTGAACATTTCACTTCTCATTTCTCCTCCCCAGGAGTTAAAATGTGACGCCCAGAGAGAATCACATCTACTTTAACACTCTTCATAATTGACTCCCCCTCTGTCCCCAGAGAGAGAGAGAGAGAGACTCAGAATCCCACAACCCAATCAGAGATCTGGGAGCAGAGCTTTTTTTCTTCTTCTACAAAAACAAACACTTACGTGGCTCAACACCTGGTGGCGACACAAGATGTGATTTCTTCCCCCAAACAGCCGCCGGGGCCCCCAGCACATCTTATCAGCGCATAGCAGCGGGCCGCTGCAGCCCAGGCAATTTAAGCCCTGTGATAAACATAGCAATTCCCCTAGAAAGCTCCGGAATGGAGGACGAGGAGAGGGGAAAAAGAGAATGAGGAGTGAAACAAGGAATGATAGCCCAGAAAGGGTGAGGGGTGGGACGTGCAAGTATGGATTTGGCCAAAGTATTTGTGTGCTTGTGATGGAGGGAGTCTTGTAGCCTAGTTGCCATGTTGAGAATTGGTTGTAAATTGGAAAATGTTAACAGCTCTCGTGTGTCTCATAACAGCAGGTTGCTAGACCAGAGGTGGTGTTGTTGTTGTTGTGTGTATGAGAGTAGAGATGGCCCGGTGGCCATTTGGGCATCTGAGGAATGCTCCACTGACTTTAGCTTCATGCTGTGGAGATAACCGCAGATAGTAATCCCTCAATTCCCAATTACATGTCCACTCATGCCTCCCAATGTCAGAAAGTGTGAAAGGGGGTATTGATTGGCCATCCACCCCACCTCTGTGCCACACTGTGTTCTGTCTCTGCTTCTGTATCAGTGATCAGGGGTCATTTTACAACCCATTCGCAAGCCTAGTTTGTGGTGTCCTTCACTGTATAAACTACACTGCATAAGTAAACAACTCAAACACAACGTTGTCAAATCACCAGGCTCCTTTCCCACTGTTCTTCAAGTTTCAGCCTGTGTTGTGGAATATAATGTTTCTCATTACGCTACGACGTAGCTCTTCAAGTTTCAGCCTGTGTTGTGGAATATAGTGTTTCTCAGTACGCTACGACGTAGCTCTTCAAGTTTCAGCCTGTGTTGTGGAATATAGTGTTTCTCAGTACGCTACGACGTAGCTCTTCAAGTTTCAGCCTGTGTTGTGGAATATAGTGTTTCTCAGTACGCTACGACGTAGCTCTTCAAGTTTCAGCCTGTGTTGTGGAATATAGTGTTTCTCAGTACGCTACGACGTAGCTCTTCAAGTTTCAGCCTGTGTTGTGGAATACAATGTTTCTCGTTGCGCCACGACGTAGCTCTTCAAGTAAGATGTTGTCAAGTTTCATTTGTTTAAGAACCTTAGGGTTTGTACCTACCAAAATTGTGCCACCCACCGCTTGTATTTCCCGCCCACACTTTTCCATAAACTCCTCAATAGTGCAGATTTCTAGGCCAATGAAAACGTTCTTCCTCTGGGATGTCCCAATTGTCTAGGATTCTATATGAAACCTTCATCAAGCTACAGCATTTCCATAACAAACGATGGTCAATCTATTTATCTTTTACCCTAGATGCAGAGGGGAGTAGCCATGGTTACTGTACAAAACTCGAGTCAATACAGCCACGCTGAAAAACATGGACCGTAGACACACCTCAAATTTCCTTCAAACTTGGGTATTTTATGGGGGTTTGAAATAAAACACAGATTAATACTTTGGCAAATGAAGATAATGAGAAGTTTATCAAAGAGTTTCAAACATTTTTTTAATTTTTATTTTTTAAACATGATCGTTCAAATCTATTTCAAGTACTCTGAAATGTAAGGTCATTTTTATCAGTAACTATTGAGAGAACAACATGCTCATAAAATAAGCATCTACTATGTTTGATTGAGTCAAATGGCCCAATGATGTAAGAGGGTTAGGACTTCATAGCTAGATGTATGTGTCATAGTGTTTCATAGCTGAGAATTACCATCGCATTATACGGTAATAACTTCTATAGCCTTTTGAGGCAGACTCTCTCAAGTTAAGTAGTGCCCTCAGGATGGTAATAAAACAAGTGTTCTTTGTTAATATGTCTGTTTGGAAACATTTATTAAAATAATACTGGCTAAATGAAACATGCCACAACCAAACATCCCTAAATGTGAGGAAAGGAAAAACTTAAATGTGAGGAATCAGTAATAGAGATAAGGCTTTGTCAAGGAGTTAATTTAATGCAGTGTTTCTTAATCATGGTCCTGGGTGCCCAAAGGGTGCACATTAGAGTTTTTTTCCCTAGCACCAGACAACTGATTCCACCAATCAAAGGTTTGATGATGAGTTGATTAGTGGAATCAGGTGTGTAGTGCTAGGGCAAAAACTCTAATTAGCAGGACCAGGATTATGAAACACTGATTTAATAAACTACAAAGAATCTCAAATGAAACAAATAATGTAGCTGATTTTGTCATTTATGTAATTCAAATCTGTAAAGAAGTCATTTAATATTTTGTCTTACACACACATAGAAAATAAGATATAAAAATACATGAATACATTATAAACTTAGAACAATGGCTGCAAATAGACATACTGTTTTCTCATAGGCAATAATTTGGGTATGGTTACACACAATTCATGGAGTAAATGCTAACAGAATCAGTTGAGTTTGACAGCATGGAGTCCTGCAACACGCTTGATTTGCACACTCAGAAAAAAACACCAGATCAAGAATAATGCTGTCAAAATAGCATATAAAAACCTCTGATAATAGCATAACATGCACGTTATTAAGGGATGGGATTGCCATGCTTTATTGGCTATGATATGTTTTCACTCACAACCAATAAAACCATTCGTTTGCCACCATTCTTTTATCACCAATAACAATTTATTGTAAAATATTTGTCTTAATTCAAAGTCAATCCATTATCGTAAATAATAATAAGATTAGTAATAACAATGATAATAATAAGTATGACAATAATCATAATCATAATAATTATTGAGAATACATACTAATTCATCATTTATAACTGATAATAATAATATGCAATTGCACTACAGAACAATGTCTGAAACATAATACTGAGACTGAAACTAAACGGCACACACATTAAGACACAATCTGAGACACAGAGACTCTCCATAAACCACTAGAGGCCATTCTGTTGCATAGTAAATAAAGAAGGGGATGTGGAGCAATGTTTTGGTGTAGACTGGGAAGTACACACAGGCTTTACAGTCAACCACCTAGTTACCACAATCACATAAACCCTTCACCTAGAACTACCACCTGGTCACTGAGACTACAGACCCAATACTCATGTGATGGGTGTTAGAAAACTACATCATGGTCGAGAGCTCAGCTGGGATGTCTATGCCAATGACAACTCCTACATAAGGCCAGTCCAGAACAGCACGTATAACAGTGAAACACAGTCTATTTATAAAGAACGACAGACCCTCCACTCAAGGAAAGGTAAAGACATGCTCGACTATCTGGAGAATGTCAAGAAAAACCCTTGGGACTGTCCTGGCATGAGTAGCTACTACTACTGGATATAACAATTGGGCGACTCTGAGCTGAGGCCCTCATCAACAGACAAAGACATAATACTATTTGTCCATTTAGGACATTAATAGGACTGTGTAGACACTGACTCGGACAGTATTGGTATACTCAGTGCCGGCTCTATCATTTTGAGGGCCCTAAGAGAGATTTGGTTGGGGGAGCCCCCCCCCCTCACCAAGCGGGCACATTTTTTTTTGTGGCCCCCCTCTTGATGACGGAGAGACAAATGTACGTTCTAAAGTAAATGTCCTGCAATTCTACACATTTTGCCATGGGGTGTAGAGAAAATGCTGCAGTTTTAAAGCAAGTTTTCTGCAGTTCTACAGATTTTGCTATGGGGCGGAGATTTCATAACACATTTCAGGCAACTCTACTCATTATGCCATTGGACCAGAGAGATGTATTTTTATTTTTTACAGTTTTAAAGCTAATTTCCTGCAATTCTACCAATTTTACCATGGTGTAGAGAGAAATTGTTGCAGTTTTAAAACTCATTTCCTGCAATTCTACACATTTTGCCCATATTAATCCAATGAGTCCCACGGCGACGCTGGCACGAGTTGGACTTCTTATGTTGCTTATGCCTGGAGCCGGCCCTGGGTATACTACTGATATTACTACTCGATGGAGCACAGGAGGCTGCTGAGGGGAGGACGGCTCATAATAATGTCTGGAATGGAGTAAATGGAATGGCATCAAACGCATGGAAACCACAGGAGGTTGGCGGCACCTTAATTGGGGAGAGCAGGCTTGCGGTAATGACTGGAGCGGAATAAGTGGAATGGGATCAAATACACCAAACCCATGATGTCCAGGTGTTTGATACCATTCCATTTGTTCGGTTCCGGCCATTATTATGAGCCGTTCTCCCCTCAGCAGTCTCCTGTGATTGAAACCATGTGTTTGATGTATTCGATACCATTCCATTTATTCCATTCCAGCCATAACTATGAACCCGTCCTCCCCAATTAAGTTGCCACCGGCCTTCTGTGCTATGGAGCCACCAAAAAGTACTCTTGTGTATCTACGGAAAGGAACCTACTGTGTCTGTCTAGTGTAACAACAAGGCAGAGGTGACTGACTCCGTCTCAGGGCATCTCTCAGTGGCTGACAGACTGTGTGTACTGACTTGTCCTGCAGCTTAAAGGCTGATGACACATTCAGATATCAGAAACCATATGAGTAAAATAAGGCACTTTGTCGTTTTTTTTTTACACTTCAGTTAAATCCTCAACCCCGAATTAAAATGAAAGGTTGTTTTGGTCTTCACTCTCCATCCACAGAAAGAAAACAGGATAGTTTTCATGACATAAAGGGTTTCATTACAAATGTCTCTTTACAATAGTCGAAGGTATAAAAGACTATGTTTTTGAAAAATATATATATTTTTCTTTCCCATGAGCACCCATGTGTAATAAAAGTGTCTATTTTCTTCACATTGGTGCTCACCCCCATTTTTACACATGTATCTACAATTTCAATACATTTGTACAGCAGATAGGCAAGCATGGCTTTTACATCCTCAAAGAAACAGTTGGCTGAAAGAAATGTCTTTATGGCAGAAAAACAACAACGACAATGCCAGGTAACCGGGCAGGTACTCTCCCTTCTATAGTCTTGAAACTCTCTGTTGGACCCCAGGGCCTAGATGAAATCAGATGACGTGTTAACTGGCGAGAGCCGACACCCGACACAGTGGATGTTTTGGCGGTGTCGGAGGTGTAACTGCATTGCAGCTGTCAAATTGGTGAACAGCTGCTCTTGATCACTGTCACAAAGCCACACCCATCCCACTCGAGTTAGGAAGTGCCGAAGAAGAAAGTGTAGGCTATATAGAAATAATGACGCCAAATCATTAAATGAAATGAGAATTTCTAGGTGTAGATTACATCTCATATTCCAGTGATTGAACTTGTGATCAAGGCTGCATGGAATTTCTCTTAATGTGACTCCGTGCAGCCAATGGTAATGTCCGCTTTGGGTATAATGCCAGGAACCACTTGTGGATTTGACAGCTCTAACGCAGTTTCACCTCTGACACACAGCCAAAACAACCACTATGCAGATTGTCTGACTGAATAGACCCCTATTCTCTCTTCAAGTCCTGCTTAAATGAAACCCCCTCAGTCTTCATGTCATAAAAGACCTCATAGTCAGGACTTCATAGTCAGTGAAGAGAGATGGGTCATCAGTTGGCAGGGGTAGATAGATATATATATATATATATATATATATATATATATGAGAGAGAGAGAGGTGGCAGGACTCACCACGCTGCTATACATTCATAGTCAGCTCAGTTACCATGACAGTGGGAAGGTCACCTGGGCGATGTGGCAGGTCCAGGGGGTACGGTGATTTTGGGCGTTCAGGGAGTGGAGGTTTGCATCCTTCTTGATCTTCAGGAGGCGACCAACGGGGCGTTACCAGGGTTTTTTAGAGTGTGGTGTGTTTGGGGGTTGCTTGGCGGGGACTCGGTCAGGGAGGATAAGAGGGGGCATATCAGACCTTATTGCTTAACAATGATTCAGTGCAGGTCTAGAGCCAGTATCTGTCCCCCTAATAAGCAGACTGGGCAGGCAGGAGGGGGCTGCCAAGCCATTGTAGTGTGTCCATTAGTCAGGTGATGAGAAGCTGTGCCTTGACTGACTGTAACAAGCCAAGGCTGCTTTTTTCCCCTTCTACCAAAGAACTGATGTGCGGGCAATGGCCAGGTCGTCATTGGTTGAAGATTTCAGAAGGTCAGGGGTTAGTTGCCAGTGGCGGCTGGGGGGGGGGGGGGTGTTAAGAAACAAACAAACAGAAAAGAGAGACAAATTATAAAGGAGAGAAACAAAAATGAAAGGAAAGAAAAAAGATAAGAGGAGATTAGTCTCAGCTAGCGACAGCAGGATGACAACATGGCTTAACTAATCAGAGCTATACCATGCATCCATTCAATCCACCATGCATTTTCGCCACAACTGCGACCAACCAATCTACACGTGACACCATATGTTTCCATATGCTTTGTCAGAAATGAAAACAATTCATGCAATCCTTCTGTTTGTTTAGATAAAAGGACAATTCATATGATGGGTTGATTGAATCCAAGAGTTCAGCAAGAGCTACTCATCTATATCCTTACAATGTCGTAAAGTCATGAAAGCATGATTTTACATAACGTGAAAGACAGTCCCGTCCCTTCAGCTCACGTGTTAAAAAAGGAAGGAATTAAAAAAGACAATTACAGTAGTTCTAAATGGTTAGTAGCAGTCAAGTAAACGGACAGTAAATCCTAGGCAGAGGGAAAGATCCAAACGAGATGGAGGAAGGTATAGTCGTGGACAACAGTCAGTAAAGTTATTGTTACCTGACTGCTAATAAGTATTAGAGCACTTCAGAGGTTCAAGAGTCAAGCGGCTAGTAGTGGTGGAAGTGAATATTAATAAGTCTCATTGTTTGGGAATGAATTCATTTAGAGAGGTTACAGTGAGAAATTCAAGAAGTCCACACCGCTGTGGAAAAAAAACATTTTAGGCCAAAATGGTGTTTGTCATTTAAAAATAAAAAAAACTCAATATCATTTTTTTATTGCCTTTTCAAAGTATGTTTTCTATTTACAACAAGCATGAAAATCTTTGCTTTAATGATACAAAGCAACACTACATGGTATTTTCTAAAATAGCACACTAGCCATGAAACGTTAAGCTGTGAGCATGCCAAAGCCATCACTTCAGCCAGTGCCCTCAGCTTAGGAGACAATATACAATTCACAGGACACATAATATAAAATGCACTTGCATATAAACACTGAAAAGGTCCTGTCTTTTGTTTAAAGCCCTAAAATATATTCAAAAATAGAGGACATTTTCTAAAGTGGTGCTATAAAGCTGCTATGATGGATATTTGTCTTTCCTACAAATAGCCCTATAGAATAATCCTTGCTATTTCTGACATTTCATATACATTCCTGCTTTATATTTTATATATATATTTATATATATATTTCAAGAAGCCACAAGTAAATACTATTTTCTTTGCAACAACAAAACATTTAAAGAAGCTTTACAGTAAAACATTTTTTTTTGTTTTTTTTAATTCTCAAGTGGAACATTTCTGGTAAATGCATTCACACTCTGGCAATTTCTCATCCAAAATGGACCCTATAATTCTCGGTCCACTCCACAGTGGTCCGTTTAAGACGTATGCAGCTTAGATCATATGTTTCATTTCATCGTCTGAGGTTCTGCCATTCTGACTGCAGCAGAGGAGATGAAGAATGCTTTTGACTTTAAAAAAAAATCATTCAGTGCAAAATAAGATTTGTGCTCTTTTCAAACAGATGTAAAGAACAGAAGAAAGGCTTCTTTACCAGAGTGACAAAATATTGTAAATCTTACTGTATTAAGAGCTGAAGAACTGTGTCGTTGAGAGCGGTTGTAAAATGCTTTCTAATACACTGTAAAGTGTCCAGAGGAAAATCTAAATAGGATATACTGTATACAGTGCCTTCAGAACGTATTCAAACCCTTTTACATTTCCCAGATTTTCTTGTGTTTATAAAGTGGGATTAAATGGGATTTAATTGAAAAAAAGATTGTCAATGATCTACACAAAATACTCTGTAATGTCAAAGTGGAAGATTTTTTATTTATTCATGGGAAATAAAAGAGTAATATATCTTGATTAGATAAGTACCCCCCCCCCCCCCCCCCCCCCTGTGCAATACAGGTTAGAGTCAGCGATTACAGCTTAGAGAAAAAAACTCTTACCCGGAAACTCTAAGAGCTTTGGACACCTGGATTGTACAATATTTTCCCATTATTCTTAAATAATGTGTCAAGCTCTGTCAAGATACCACCAGAGCATTTTGCCAGCAGCATACCACCCTACATCCCACCACTGGCTTTAACCAGCAGCATACCACCCTACATCCCACCGCTGGCTTTAACCAGCAGCATACCACCCTACATCCCACCACTGGCTTTAACCAGCAGCATACCACCCTACATCCCACCGCTGGCTTGCCTCAAAAGCTAAGAAAGGTTGGTCCGGGTCAGTCCCTAGATAGGACACCAGATGCTGCTGGAAGTGGTGTAGGACTCTGTCCTCTTGTCCCCCCCCCCCCCCCCCCAAAAAAAAATATCCCACAAGGCAGTGATTGGGGACATTGCCCTGTGTAGTGTGCTGTCATTCATCCCCCTTCTCTCCCCTAAACCTATTCCCCAGGTCGTTGCTGTAAATGAGAACGTGTTCTCAGTCAACTTACCGGGTTTAAATAAATAAATAAAAAGATGGTCGTTGATCATTGTTAGACAACCATTTTCAAGTCTTGCCATAGATGTTCAAGCCGATTTAAGTCAAAAATTGAACTAGGCCAGTCAGGAACATTCAATGTCATCTTGGTAAGCAACAGTGTATATTTGGCCTTCTGTTTTAGGTTATTGTCCTGCTGAAAGGTGAATTTGTCTCCCAGTGTCTGGTGGAAAGCAGGCTGAACCAGGTTTTCCTCTAGGATTTTGTCTATGCTTAGCTGTATTCCATTTATTTTTATCCTACAAAACTCCCTCGTTCTTGCCGATGACAAGCATACCCATAACATGATGCAGCCAACACCATTCTTCAAAATATGAAGAGTGGTACACAGTGATGTGTTAGGTTGGATTTGCCTCAAACATAATGCTTTGTATTCAGGAAAAAAACATGTATTTCTTTGCACTATTACTTTAGTGCCTTATTTAAACATGATGTATGTTTTGCAATATTTTTTTCCTACAGGCTTCCTTCTTTCCACTCTGTCATTTATGTTAGTAATACAATGTTGTTGATCCATCGTCAGTTATTTCCTATCACAGCCATTAAACTCTGTAACTGTTGTAAAATCACCATTAGCCTCATGGTGAAATCACTGAGCGGTTTCCTTCTTCTCCGGAACTGATTTAAGAAGGGGGCCTGTATCTTTGTAGTGACTGGGTGTATTGATACACCATCAAATGTGTACAATTAATTACTGCACCATTCTCAAAGTGATATTCAATGTCTGTTTTTTTTACCCATCTACCAATAGGTGCCCTTCTTTGCGAAACATAGGAAAAACTCCATGGTCTTTGTGGTTGAATCTGTGCTTGAAATTCACTGCTCGACTGAGGGACCTTAAAGATAATTGTATGTGTGGGGTAGAGAGATGGGGTAGTCATTTAAAAATCATGTTAAACACTACTATTGCACACATAGTCCATGCAACTTGTTATGTGACTTGTTAAGCATATTATTACTAGGCTTACTAGGCAAAAGGGTTGAATACTGACTGACTCTAGACTTAAGCTTTTCATTTTTCATTTGTAAACATTTCTAAAAACAATTCCACCTCGACATTATGGGGCGTTGTCTACATCACTGACACAACCTCTCAACTTAATTCATTTTAAATTCCGTTGGTGAATACTTTCTGAAGGCACTGTAAATCTCTAGACCTCAATTGACGTACTTATTTGATAGTGTATTTACTATTTTGAGACCGTTCAACAGCTTTGCCAATATGAGCTGATAAAAAGAGCCCAGATCTCAGACGCCATCTTAGCTTCCTCCCTGCTTCCACCCGGTCAGCCTGCCTCTTACACACAGGCTTGGCCGGTTGGCCTGCACTCAATCCCCCCTGCCTCATGGTTCAACCCCCCAAACCGCACTGATACGTCATATTACGTTGTGTTACCGTAATGTTTGGATAAACCAATGTTTTAATGGTGTAAAACTGTTCCTCAGAGTGTGGGAGCCAAACCTATGAAGAGGTTGATTGAATACAGACCTTTGTGCGATTTCATCGGATGTTGGTTTGTCATTCAATGTCAGTAACCTATCCGTTACCATTATTATCATGTATTATCATTATGGATTAAGGTTTGACCTTTTAGTAATAATACCCTTTGCATAATATGCACTTCTTAAGTAACTCCATATTACAGTTATTTCTATATTCATTTATTTGTTTTAGGGCAGATTTGAGCTATCAAGTTTTCAGAGGCAATTCACAGACAGCGCTACAGTGCCGAAACCTGAATATCCTTAGACCCAGTTTGCATATACTGTTAATTATATATGTTAATTGTTCCACATCATCTAGCAGAAAAAAAAAAAAGGTGATTTGTGAACTGGACTTATTTAAACAGTATTACAATTGAATAAATTTCACAGGGTTTTCAACTTCAACGTATGTACTAAAATGTAGGTTGATTTATCCAAAAAATGTCTGCATGTAGGCAGTTTTTCAATTGGCATTTGCATCCTATTTTCTGGCACATTGCAAACACTCACTTGATTGGGTACAAGGAATGATCTGTAGTGAAATGTGATGATCCACAGTGTGGGTACAAGGCACACTTGGTGTATTAAGCACCAGGGGTATAAGGATAAAACAGAGAAAAGGCACTGATAGAGAACAGATCCCGCAAATTCCTTGTTGCTCGGGTAATTTGACAAATGGTTTCTTCTCTGGTTTACTGCCTCGGTTATTCTCAGTATTCAGTGAACACATGTGTGACACGTGTGGACTTTAGAGAGCGAAAGCTCTGACTGTTGTGTTTGTTTACCTTATCTGCAGAATAAAACCATTTCCAGTCTATAGCCTACCACGTGTCCATCCCTCTTTTCTTATAACGCCGTTGTTGAGACTTAAAAAAAAATACAGTAGTAAAAATGGGGAGATTAAAAAAATGTAACTATGACATGACAGGTTTTACACTTCTGTGTTGTCCTTGACAATACAACGGGTCAGTTTCCCAAAACATTCATTTCCTCAAACAAATAAATACAAATGGACATAATTTATCGATTAAAACGCTACATTATCCACGTAAGAAGCTGAAGACTTAAGTGCATTTGAAATAAAATTGCATCCTCCTCGTTGAACGGAGGGGGGAAACTAAAATACAGATCATTTGATCTTCTTTTTTTAATAAAGGGGTATCGTCCATTATTTGTCATCGACATCATGTCAGATTCATAAAGTCATCGAAATAATAGAGTGGAGTAGTTTTTTTTGTTTTAAATGCAGGTGTGTATGTTTGTGTCTCTACCTAGATAGCAAAAGCATCATTCGGCTACTGTGTTGTGGTCACTAGTTCTCAGAATCACCTTGTACAGCCCTCCACGTACGCACTCTGAGAACAAATGTATTCCAAATAAATGTTTCTCAGAGGCCACGACGAGGAAGGGTGCGCAGTATGTTGCATCACATCACAAACCGGAACGACTAGCTGAACAATTTGTACATGTTGCAAAACAGATCAGGACCAACAGTGAGCAGGCATTGGCAATAAAACACAAATGCATAAGAGCTAAACTAACCTCGGTCTGCGGTCACTATCCTTTGGTAAGGATGGACCCGCAGTTCGTGCCTTCGAACCTTAGTAGTCACTGCACCTGCTCGGATTGCAACAACATGACCAAAACAAGGATTAGGTCATTTCCTCCTTCGCCGTTTCCATCAAGTCAATTCGTCATATCATCAAGGTTTATACGACCAAACACGTAACACAATTAGGAAAAAATCTTTAGAAATACATGTTAAGGCACAAATTATACTCATATACTTCATCGTAACAAGGAGAAATCTTGGACATAGTAGCATTTGTGACTATGGAGTAACCTTGACTGTAAGGATCCATTGTTTTCTTGAGTCCTTGTTACAAATTTGCAGGAATTAGGCATTTATGCACACACACACACACACACACACACACACACACACACACACACACACACACACACACACACACACACACACACACACACACACACACACACACACACACACACACACACATACACATACACACACAGGGGAGCTTTACTAGTCACATAATCTCAGGTTGAGCATCAGGAAGTGCATCTCCTCAGTTATTCATTTTAAATATAATACTGATCACCCACTCTCTGGTTAAAGCCCAGAGATGAAAGCTTTTAGGCACATTTGCAGTAGTAAAAAAAATGAACATCTCTTATAAAATAAAAAATAAAAGAATAGGTAGAAAAAAAGGCAATGAATTAAGTGATTAGTAAAGCGTGACAGTATTGTATAGATTTTCAATCCCAGACATAGCAGTCAGTGAAACAGTCGCATACCGTAGGTCTGCGAAAATATACTTATATGAATGTGTGTACAGGATGCACATACACACTCACACATAATGCATGGCGTTAAGGCCCGTGCCTCTTCGGGGAGGTTTGGCCGGTGTAAACATCAGTAGTGAGGGAGCCTGCCTGTCTGTGTCTGTCTGTCTGTGTGCCTGTCTGTGTCTGTGTGCCTGTCTGTGTCTGTGTGCCTGTCTGTGTCTGTGTGCCTGTCTGTGTCTGTGTCTGTCTGCCTGTCTGTGTCTGTCTGTCTGACTGCTATATGCCCGGCTCTTGGTTCATTACACTCAAGGCAGCTGTGAAACAAAAGCACATGTGTGTCAACACTCAGATCGGATGAGGGGCTCAGTAAGGATCCGTGAAACTCTTTTAGCCTTTCGTGGGGAAAGCCACACCTATTGAATAAAGGAAGGGAACGGTGAATTAGTGTCAGGAGTTCCTGTCAACACACACCAGGCCCCTATTCCCGAAGCCATTTTAGGACACTCCGTTTGAGTCCATGCAAAAATGTGTTATACAAAAGGACTATGTTGTTCACTCACTGACTGTCGTTTGGGCTACACTTGAGCTGAAAGTCTCATTCTGTGAATATTTTTCATAAGAGTGAAGTTAAGACTGTCAGTGTCGGGACAGAATGTCCTAAAATCCCTTTGTGAATAAAGCCTGTGAGGCCTAGACGCTTTAACTGCAGGTGACCCATCGCCAACACACACCATCTCCCCCATTGGCTCCGCAAGCCCTCTCTGTCGACCCCCTCTGACCCCTCACCTTCCTCATGTTACCCCTCAGGACACCCCCAAGCCACACCCAGAGAGAGGGGGGCGCCCCCAAGGGGGGTCTGCAGCAAGGTGGAGCTCAGTTCTCCCTCGTCATCATACACAAATATATCATCATCATCAGGACAGGAAATCAAAAAGGGTTGATCAGTAACACACACGTCACTTTGAACAGACATTAAAAGAGGAAGGGCCGAGGCTTCCCCTTGTGGCTTGTGGTTGCTTAGAGAGGGCCAATCCTCAACCAGTCCAGCGTGTGGTGGCGGGGAGGGAGGAGGGAGATGAGGAGGTGGGTGTGTGTTGTTTGAGGGGGTGGAGGGAAAGAGGGAGGGAAGGGACGTTTCTTTAAAAGGGAGGCCGGTTGCAGGGCTCTCCTCGCTGCACAGTGATGGGAAAGTGACAGGTCTGAAACCCCAGGTAGAGGGGCAGCTCTTCGGCCTTTGAGGACGCTGTATAGGTCACACAAGAGAGAGAGACAGGGTGAAATCTTCACTGGGCTCCGCCGCTCCTCGACCCCCCCCCCCCCCTTTACAGTAACAACCCCCACCCACCCAGCCTCACTCACCCAACCCCCAACCCCCCACCCCAAAATCCAGAATCCCCTCTCCCCTCTCCCTTCACCCAGACATTTAGGCGGAACTCTGGCTGCTAATGGCTGACACCCTGGCTGTCTGGAATGTGCTCAACCCAATTGGACACGCTGCTGTTGACCTTTTGGTGCATTGGTAACAGTTCAGATTTACAATGTGCCTTTGGGTACAGTCTGTCTTAATGGAGTCAAGTCGCGTTTGTAATATGATATTTTCTAAAGTGGCTTTTTTCAAAGCCATAGGGCTGCGTGTGTATGCAGGGACTGGGAGAGAGGAGGGTAAGGACCCTTTTCCGAATGAAACCGCCTCCTCTTACAAATCACAGAGCCAGTAGAGCTCTTAACTTCCAGTTCATTTATGCACACATTTCTTAAAGGGCTTTATAGAGGAGAGAATTGTCTCATGATAGTGAAAAGAAAGATGCAGTAAAGAGCTGGAATGTTTTTTTTTTCTGTTGCTGACCCCTCTCTTTCAGTGGTATCTCCTGGGAGGCTGGGGCGGGCGAGGGCGAGAGACGGGGGAGTGTGGTATTATTCTGAGGGGGGGGGGTCGTCACAAAAGTGTGAATGGGGGGGCGGGGCCGTATTTAGGAGGAGTGGCGCAGGATCAGCGTGGGGGCGGGATTCCACTGGCCATGGGGGTGGTGGTGTTGGTGGGGGGCTGCGGGGCAATCGCAGGGGCACGCATGCTTACCTAACACCCCGCTGGAGTCGATGGGGTACTCCAGGATGGAGGTGGCAGGGGCCAGTGTGTAGGGGTAATCGTACGGCGAAGCATATATGAGGCCCGACTCGGGACCCTGGGTCATGACGCCCGGGTGGGGCGAGCCGTTGGGCATGCAGGTCTGGATCTGTCGGATCAGGGGCATTAGGGTGGGGCCGGCCGGGGTGGAAGTGCGCAAGGCGTTCTGGGGCATGGGGGCGGGGCCGGCGATGATGCGGGGCGCCTGGGCGTTCGCTGCAAGAGAGAAGGCAAGGGCAGCTGGAGTGAGCGGAAAACACGGGAGGAGAGGTGGAGGAGGAGGAAGAGGGAGGGGTGTGTGGAGAGACCAGAGGGGGAGGAGAGGTGGAGGAGGAGGAAGAGGGAGGGGTGTGTGGAGAGACCAGAGGGCAAGGAGAGGTGGAGGAGGAGGAAGAGGGAGGGGTGTGTGGAGAGACCAGAGGGGGAGGAGAGGTGGAGGAGGAGGAAGAGGGAGGGGTGTGTGGAGAGACCAGAGGGGGAGGAGAGGTGGAGGAGGAGGAAGAGGGAGGGGTGTGTGGAGAGACCAGAGGGGGAGGAGAGGTGGAGGAGGAGGAAGAGGGAGGGGTGTGTGGAGAGACCAGAGGGCAAGGAGAGGTGGAGGAGGAGGAAGAGGGAGGGGTGTGTGGAGAGACCAGAGGGGGAGGAGAGGTGGAGGAGGAGGAAGAGGGAGGGGTGTGTGGAGAGACCAGAGGGGGAGGAGAGGTGGAGGAGGAGGAAGAGGGAGGGGTGTGTGGAGAGACCAGAGGGGGAGGAGAGGTGGAGGAGGAGGAAGAGGGAGGGGTGTGTGGAGAGACCAGAGGGGGAGGAGAGGTGGAGGAGGAGGAAGAGGGAGGGGTGTGTGGAGAGACCAGAGGGCAAGGAGAGGTGGAGGAGGAGGAAGAGGGAGGGGTGTGTGGAGAGACCAGAGGGGGAGGAGAGGTGGAGGAGGAGGAAGAGGGAGGGGTGTGTGGAGAGACCAGAGGGGGAGGAGAGGTGGAGAGAAGTGGAAGAAAAAGGAGGATACAAAACACAAGTTAGCATCTATCACACATATCATAGGACACACTCAGAGAATATCAGATAAGTCAGGAACCGGAGAAAAAGCTACATAAACAAACTGTTCGACAGACTGGCCTTACTTAGCTTCCACTACACAGCATTTAGCACAATATAAGAGAGGTTTTCAAGGATTGCCTCCATTCATCTCTAGCACGGAGTTTGATTCGGGCACAACAGTGCTGGCTGGGATCTGTTCAGCACAAACACCATGCGATTGGAATGAGGCACGCATCTCCCTCAGCGACACAAAATGGACGCCCAGTCAGAGCCAGACCGCTCTTCCTCCTTTAAAAGAACTCGCCCGAGTGCCACCCAATAGGACAGCAGGGAAACCAAAGTAACTAAAGAAACAATAAAAAATGCACTGAGGGGAACGCTGAACGTGGCAAGCCAAAAGCACACTCTGTTCAATTCATGGCACCGCACAACGCTCCTGGGCTTGTCGTGAGCGAAAAGGAGCAGTTTGAATTACATTGCTCCCGGACACACAAAGGGCTGTTCTACCGTGTCAGTCAGTGCCCCCCCCCCCCCTCCCCCCCGTCCCTAGGGAGAGGGGCGCGGTGATGTCATCCTTACGTGACTTGATGTTGGCGTCTCGGTAGGTGCCGTTGAGGATGGCCAGCTCCATCAGCTGCATCTTCTTCAGGCTGTCCTCTCCCTCCGCCTGGAGCACAGAGACACAGGAACAGTCACACAGAGACACAGGAATAGTCGCACAGAGACACAGGAACAGGCACACAGAGACACAGGAACAGTCGCACAGAGACACAGGAACAGTCGCACAGAGACACAGTAACAGTCGCACAGAGACACAGGAACAGTCGCACAGAGACACAGGAACAGTCGCACAGAGACACAGGAACAGTCGCACAGAGACACAGGAACAGTCGCACAGAGACACAGGAACAGTCACACAGAGACACAGGAACAGTCACACAGAGACACAGGAACAGTCACACAGAGACACAGGAACAGTCACACAGAGACACAGGAACAGTCACACAGAGACACAGGAACAGTCACACAGAGACACAGGAACAGTCACACAGAGACACAGGAACAGTCACACAGAGACACAGGAACAGTCGCACAGAGACACAGGAACAGTCACACAGAGACACAGGAACAGTCAAACAGAGACACAGGAACAGTCACACAGAGAGCAGAACATGTTGAACGGCGACTCACGTCTGCACACATACCGTAAGACTTGGAGCACAGACACACTGTATGATTGTCTCACATCAGTACACAGACACTCAGCTCTCTCACACACACCGCACGCACACACACACACACACACACACACACACACACACACACACACACACACACACACACACACACACACACACACACACACACACACACACACACACACACACACACACACACACACACACACACACACACACACACAGAATCCAAATCGCCAAAGCAACCAAATGGCATCCGATCGTGCCAGACACCGAAAGACACATACACAAACGTTCCTACCAATTATCAGCAATTATTTACTGAAGCGATTTGGTTGGCAGTTTGAAAAGATCCAGCAGGAGTCCAGATCTAGATTCAGTAGCAGCAGGGTATCCAATCTGCCACCGCATCTTTGATATTTACTTCAGCCCTTAATCGGCTCATCTGCCAGAGTAACGAATGGGAGGAGAAACACTTTGTTCATCAGTCAAACTTTTCCACATCACTGGGATGATTCATCTCCACGCCTAGAGCAACAATGCGTTTTGAAAACGTAACGCAACGAGACAGAACTCGATCACAACTTTGATTTGGGGAAAATCGGTAAAGATGAGAAGACGAGGGGGCGGGGAAAAGCGGTAAAGATGAGAAGACGAGGGGGCGGGGAAAAGCGGTAAAGATGAGAAGACGAGGGGGCGGGGAAAAGCGGTAAAGATGAGAAGACGAGGGGGCGGGGAAAAGCGGTAAAGATGAGAAGACGAGGGGGGCGGGGAAAAGCGGTAAAGATGAGAAGACGAGGGGGCGGGGAAAAGCGGTAAAGATGAGAAGACGAGGGGGCGGGGAAAAGCGGTAAAGATGAGAAGACGAGGGGGCGGGGAAAAGCGGTAAAGATGAGAAGACGAGGGGGCGGGTAAAAGCGGTAAAGATGAGAAGACGAGGGGGCGGGGAAAAGCGGTAAAGATGAGAAGACGAGGGGGCGGGGAAAAGCGGTAAGATGAGAAGAACGAGGGGGCGGGGAAAAGCGGTAAAGATGAGAAGACGAGGGTGCGGGGAAAAGCGGTAAAGATGAGAAGACGAGGGTGCGGGGAAAAGCGGTAAAGATGAGAAGACGAGGGGGCGGGGAAAAGCGGTAAAGATGAGAAGACGAGGGGGCGGGGGAAAGCGGTAAAGATGAGAAGACGAGGGGGCGGGGAAAAGCGGTAAAGATGAGAAGACGAGGGGGCGGGGAAAAGCGGTAAAGATGAGAAGACGAGGGGGCGGGGAAAAGCGGTAAAGATGAGAAGACGAGGGTGCGGGGAAAAGCGGTAAAGATGAGAAGACGAGGGTGCGGGGAAAAGCGGTAAAGATGAGAAGACGAGGGGGCGGGAAAAGCGGTAAAGATGAGAAGACGAGGGGGCGGGGAAAAGCGGTAAAGATGAGAAGACGAGGGGGGCGGGGAAAAGCGGTAAAGATGAGAAGATGAGGGGGCGGGGAAAAGCGGTAAAGATGAGAAGACGAGGGGGCGGGGAAAAGCGGTAAAGATGAGAAGACGAGGGGGCGGGGAAAAGCGGTAAAGATGAGAAGACGAGGGGGCGGGGAAAAGGCATTGACCTGACATGTGCGTCGTCTATGGAACCACAGTGAACGTACTTTTAGAAAACACTCTGAGCCTTTGGGAGCCAAAAACAAAACGCACAAAGGGCTCGTGTATCTACTGTAAACATCAATACTTTTTAATAAGTGAAGACTGCAGTGATTAATAGCCTATGAAGAGAAGGCACTGCAGGAATAAATCCCTCTGACTCTGTATTGAGTCAACAGAGTCTACTGAGCGTTCCAGAGGAGGCTGGTATATAAGATCTGGGATGGAATGAATGGAACGGTATCAAACACATCAAACATATGGAAAACCCCATTTGACTCCTTGCCATTCATCCCATTCCAGCCATTACAATGAGCCCGTCCTCCTATAGCTCCGCCCCACCAGCCTCCTTTGTCTAGTTCTGTCCTTGAGTGGTACTGTTATGTTCAATTCTCTTTGAGCAGAAGCGTAGCATCGATGTAATGTGTGTGTGTGTGTGTTTTTGGGAGTGTTTAAGGACAATACAGTGTCGTCCTCTGCACATTCCTCTCCGATTATACGGTAGGGAGGTGTGGAGGCTTTTCGATCTTGGACAATGGACACCAATGGATGACTCTTGGTATGTTTGCTTTCTAGTCTGCCTTCAGCTTGCAGTTGTTGGCCTGGGCCAGTGAGTGGTGCTGTGTTGTCACTCATATCAGTGAGTCCAGTAGGGCTATCTTAACACCTCCACTGTTACAGTCTGTATACTGCTGTGATGTGGTTCTGGTCAGGGATGCACGGGTGAGAGTCTGTTGCCCCGTGATTGCTTGGCCCTCTACTTTAGCTGTCAGTGTCAATGGCAGTAGTCCACGAGTCATGTTCTCACATCAACCTCTGTGTCTCTCTTCTTAAAATTTCCCAGCTAGGAATATCACAGGAGGTTGCACCTTAATTGGGGAGAAAGGGCTCGTGGTAATGACTGGAGCGGAATCTGTGGAATAGTATCAAACACATCAAACACATGGTAGTTTTTGCTCTTCTCCACCTCCACCTCTGCTGTGACAGTGTTGCCGTGGGCCCTTCCTGCTCCCACAGCTAAACGCTGCCAAGCACAGACACAGAAAGGGCCACTCTCTGTCTCTCTCTGCACAACTCACACAGTAGCACAATTCAGCAGCCGGCCACAGACACTGGAGCGTGTGTTTTTCAGTGTGTGTGTGTGTGTGTGTGTGTGTGTCTTACATTTTTTTTTAATTGTGTGCACTAGCGTGAGTACCCATTTGTGTTTACATGGGTTCTATTTCCAGGTGGCGCAAGTGTCAAACGCACGTTCTGCAATTGACCTGTCTAGCATCAGCAGGCGCTGAGTTGGGAGAGGTGGCAATATTTTAGGTGGGTCTTTTTTTTAAAAACAAGCACAAAAGTGACAATTTCATGCAGCGCTAATGGGAGGTTTTATAAGACCCATCCAAAGCAGGTCTTATCAGTAACACAGTTGGTAATGGAGTGGATTCTGGGTGCAGAAGCAGAGCTTATCCAGCCATGATGCATAGTGCCCATGGAAGGAGAGATGTGCCTTTTGTACCAGTAAATCTCGTATTTAGAACCCCCCCATTTAGTTTAATTTGATTAAAACTGAAGCATAGTCTACCCTCCCCTTAGTCTTTTTTATCCTGGCCATTGTCCAAGTAGCCTATGAATAAAGGGGTTTTAAATAGTCTACTGAGAGTGACTTAAAATATTGGAGTTTTTTTTGTTTGCCCTCATGCTTTTTCATTATTCACAATTCACATACCTGCCTACTTCATTTCTCTTGTTCAAGTAGGCTAATCCATCCCCATTTTCAAAGAGCGCCCCTCGTCTGATTACCAAAGAGCGCCCCTCGTCTGATTACCAAAGAGCGCCCCTCGTCTGATTACCAAAGAGCGCCCCTCGTCTGATTACCAAAGAGCGCCCCTCGTCTGATTACCAAAGAGCGCCCCTCGTCTGATTACCAAAGAGCGCCCCTCGTCTGATTACCAAAGAGCGCCCCTCGTCTGATTACCAAAGAGCGCCCCTCGTCTGATTACCAAAGACGCGCTCCTCTAAACTATTCAGTCCTCTAACAATTCCATATCAACTGCACATGTTCTGGAGAATGTGCCTCACACAAAGGCAACGGTATAATTGAAAGGAGCCTAGTATTTTGTATAGATGTGCGAATGTTATGCATAAAGACATCTAGAGGCCTGAATGTGCACGTAGTGCCAACGAACGAGAGAAGAGATTTTTTGATATCATGCTTCTGACCCCTCCCTATTTCGACAGACAGTTTTGTTTTTCATTTCATTTGATTAAAAACCAAACCTCCCCGCCACTCAATGTTTTTTTGTTGTTGTTGCCCTGCCCAATGCATTTCTCAAACAGTGTTTGGCTCGTGAGACTGCTTTGAAACAAATATGAATCAAAAGCTTTATTAAAAAGATCAGGTTTGGGAGCAGCAAAACAGTGAGCGGACATCGCCTTTGTATGATTATTTTTGCCGCCTCCAGTTATTATTTTGCTCTTTTGTGTAAAAGCCTCCATAATCTACCTTCATATTATATACCCACGGGGAGCAATTATGGTGCCTGTAACTGTATCAAGACCAAGCCTATTTAAAACAAGTTCTTTCACTTTGATTCAAATGGTTCACTCTCTTTTTTTAAGTCTGATCAATAGTGAATTGAATCTTGTTTATGGACAATGTTTGGCATGTCCATGGCTCAGACATGGCAGACATAATGCAATTTACAGTAGGCCTATCAGTGTGAGTGCTATGTTTAACGATACAGTGCCATTCAGAAAGTATTCAGACCCCTTGACTTCTTACACATGTTGTTACGTCACAGCCTTGTTCTAAAATGGATTAAATACATACATTTCCTCAACAATCTACACCCAAAACCCCATAATTACAAAGCAAAAAAAGTTTAGAAATTTTTGCAAATGGATTAAATATAAAAAACATAAATTCCTAATTTACATTATTATTCAGACCCTTTGCTATTAGACTCGAAATTGATCTCAGGGGAATCCTGTTTCCATTGATCATTCTTGAGATGTTTCTATAGCTTGATTAGAGTCCACCTGTGGTAAATTCATTTGATTAGACATGATTTGGAAAGGCACACACCTGTATATATTAGGTCCCATAGTTGACAGTGCACATCAGGGAAAAAACCAAGCCATGAGGTCGAAGGAATTGTCCGTAGAGCTCTGAGATAGGATTTAGTTGAGGCACAGATCTGGGGAAGGGTACCAAAAAATGCCTGCCACATTGAAGGTCCCCAAGAACACAGTAACCTCCATGATTCTTAAATGCAACCACCAAGACTCTTCCTAGAGCCTGCTGCCTGGCCAAACTGAGCAATCGGGGGGAAGGGCCTTGGTCAGGGATGTGACAAAGAACCTGATGATCACTCTGACAGAGCTCTAGAGTTCCTCTGTAGAGATGGGAGAACCTTCCAGAAGGACAACCATCTCTGCAGCACTCCACCAATCAGGCCTTTATTGTAGAGTGGCCAGACAGAAGCCACTCTGATAGCTAGCTTGGAGTTTGCCAAAAGGCACCTAAAGAAACAAGATTCTCTGGTCTGCTGAAACCAAGACTGAACTATTTGGTCTGAATGACAATCATCACGTCTGGAGGAAACATGGCACCATGCAGTGAAGCATGGTGGTGGCAGCATTGTTTGGGGATGTCTTTCAGCAGCAGGGACTGGAAGACTAGTCAGGGTAGAGGGCAAAGATGAACGGAGCAAATTACAGCGAGATGAAAACCTGCCGCAGAGCACTCAGGACTTCAGACTGGGGTGAAGGTCCACCTTCCAACATGACAACAACCCTAAGCACACAGCCAAGACAATGCTGTAGTGGCTTCGGGACATGTCTCTGAATGTCCTTGAGTGTCCCAGCCAGAGCCCGTACTTGAACCCGATCGAACATCTCTGGAGAGACCTGAAAATAGCTGTGCAGCAACGCTCCGCATCCAACCTGATAGAGCTTGAGAGGATCTGTAGAGAAGAACGGGATAAACTCCCCAAATACAGGTGTGACAAGCTTGTGCTTCAACAAATACTGAGTAAAGGGTCTGAATACTTATGTAAATGTGATATTTCAGCTTTTTATTTATAATACATTTGTACGAATTAAAATAAACTGGTTTTGCTTTGTCATTATGGGAGGTTGTATTTACATTGATGAGGAAAAAAACAAACAATTTAGACATTTTAGAAGGAGGCTGTAATGTGGAAAAAGTGCACTGTATTTCCACATTGAAGCCATTCAATTAGGCTTCTTACAATGTTGACTACAAACATGTTCAACATATTTAGCAAAGATGGGCTGGGCCTACATATATTTTGTTATTTTGTTTCTGTAGGCTATTTAACAAACTAGGCTATTACGGAGTAACATTCAAATAGGAGTTGATGACAGCGCAATACATGCAATAGCGTAAATGAACAACTTGAAGCAACCAAACATTTTATGCTATGGAGCATATGCTGATTGGCCAGTGAGGGGTCAAGCATTGACACACCTACAACTTGTTTATTCATCAAAACCCAGCCCTTTCAAGCCACCGCCAGCCACTGTGCCCATAATTCCGGTTGTGAAATTATACAAAAATATTTCTGACACACCATTGCGTTAGGTTTGCTGAAATAGAGCCCAATGTATGTGTGTGTATGTGTATTTTTGTGTGTGTTTAGATGTGTGCTTTTACAGTTCACACTTGCTTAGTTTCTGGTCAATTGCAGCAAACATCAATAAGGTCGATTTCCGTCAAAATCCAATTGCTCCAGACGATAAACCCTTTGAATCTGCTTCTTGGTTTTTCATTATACCTTCCTATCTGTCCCTATCGGCACCTGCAGCGAGCCTACAGTCTGGAGTGCCATGTATTCTCGAATTTGACGGGAGTTTAGAACCCATGAATTCAGCGGTAGTTAATCCATGACCGTGTGAACATGCCTAGCCGTGCAACAGTGTGCTCCTAGCAGTGAACTCTTAACCCCTTTCAAACAGATCCCTCGTGTCTTTGATTTTCCCTCTTTAGTTAAGACTGATTTATGCTAAATGCAGATACCATTTCCAGTAGATTTGGTCCTCGTCAGCTGTTTGGAGTGGGGAATGCATGTTCAAATGTGATTCAGTCTACATTTGGGAAAAGCATGTCAGAAAAATAAAATAGATGATGCAGAGAAGATTCAATCATCCTGCCTGGTTCTGATGTTCAAGAGAGATACAACTCTCGCTTGTCATGCATAACTGAACCTTAATTCCTGGTTTAGTGGAGGGAATATTGCAAATGGTGTACTGTATGTGCTTTACGGTCAAAACTCCCCAAACAACTAACTCTATCCCCATATCTACTGAACAGAACACAATGACAAGATGAAAAATGACCCAGCAGAAAAGATGTCATTTCACATCCATTGAGATATTAGTAGAGCAAATGTCAACGCAGACAGACTGCTATCTATCTGTGTGTGTGTGTGTGCCACGGTAAATACAATCTTGTCATCCTGTACCCAATCAGAATGACTCATTAGATGTAATCGGGGAAGTGAGTGCAGAGTATGAACGCTCTCAGATCTGCAGGTTGGATTTTCCTTTGTCTACGTGTCGGCCATTGATTTCCCTCCTACTGCTGTGGAGGGAGGCTGTGACTGTTGAGCTGTTGATGTGATGAGCAGAAGACCTGTGTCTGTCTGTCTGTCTGTCTGTCTGTCTGTCTGTCTGTCTGTCTGTCTGTCTGTCTGTCTGTCTGTCTCTGTCTGTCTCTGTCTGTCTGTCTCTGTCTGTCTGTCTCTGTCTGTCTGTCTATGTGTGCGTGTCCAGTGGCACAGCCCTCTTTGGGAGCCTTCTCAGGTCACGCCGTGTGGAAATGTTTTTTATGTCAGCTTGCATAAAGAGGAATCATTTCGCTGCTATTCAGGCTGGGGTCACTATGACCTTTGGAGCACAATGACTGCCAGCCTACCCCCTTTCCATCACAGCCTGTCAGATTGAAGCTCTCTCTCTCTCTCTCTCATCTCTTTCTTTCTCTTACACCCTTTCCTTTTGCTTTGTCTAGCTCTGTCTCTGATCTCTGTCTCTAACTTTGGGCTTAAATATGATCAGTAAACACCTACGCTTTCTCATATTTTACAGAACAAATTCCAATAAACATTTATGGTCGAAATTCTCATTAAATTGCGGCTCTTGTCCTCTGTATATTTCTGGTAAATGACATGAAACAAATGCAGAGTAGAGTGATGACGGTGATAAAACCGATTAACACAAGTCTGGAGTGAACATTACAACATTACAGCAGGTTTTACAATGTAACCCTCCCTCTCAAGGGCAAGGGCCTGCGTCTGTCAACTCAGACAGCCCCTCCAATTGGCTGTTTAGGAGGACGGGCAGGGTCGCGCTCTAATTGGCTGGAGTGGGACACGGAGAAGGACAGGGGTGGATGTGGAAAACAGACGCCTCTCTCTCTCTCTCCCTCTCCCCCCCCCTCTTTCTCTCCAGGAACTCATCCCACTCCCACCGAGTACAGCTGCCATCTCTGAACATCGCCCCTCCACTCCCCCTCTCTTCCCTCCTTGGTCCTGGCAGCCAGCCACGGCGTCGCCTCATCCACTCATGCGTTCCCTGTCTCTCCCCAACCACGCGGACACTGACCAGTTTCCCAACAACCAGTTTCTCCCCCAAACTTTCAATCCAGCTACGTCCCATCTCTACTTGCACCAGAGTCAAGAGAGGGGAAAGAACTACAGCTAATGAGATCAGTCATTTGAGAGGCTCTGACGAGGGAAAGTTTGGCCCGGGGAGTTTAGTTAACTGCAAGCCAGAGCTTTTCCTTCCAAAGACACAGTCCCCATTAATTACAGTGCAGCTGTAGACAGGCAGGAGTGCAGGGCTGAACATCACACTGCATTACGCCACCCTTCCTTTAAGCTGAGACAGAGGCAGGACACAGAGATGCTGCTGATCAGTACAGAGAAAACATTCTGTGGAAAAGCCTCGTTTCCTGTTCGTTTTAACGCACGCACACACACACACACACACACCGTCCACATGCAGAATGTACACACACACCAACCGTCCACATGCAGAATGTACACACACACACACCAACCGTCCACATGCAGAATGTACACACACACACACACACACACACACACACACACACACACACACACACACACACACACACACACACACACACACACACACACACACACACACACACACACACACACACACACACACACAGAGAGATAAAGACTCATGTAAGCCTCAGCATTACAGCTTCATCAGTGTAATTGTCTCTTAATCCAATATATATGTTAATTAGAGTTGTAGCACCCTTTTTAATTGGCCTAGCTGGCTAATTAGATGAACACTCGTTAAAATGCACAGCGCAAACACCGTCCATGTTTACCCACCAACGAGGCCAGAGGCCATGGTAGCAAAGGCTATATTTACCCTATTCAACATGTCTAGGATCTGTGACTTCAGATCCTACACAATGCTGACGCATCAGAGAGAATAGGAGGCCTTCAAGAGTCAACAAGTTGTTACACGACTTAGTGCAACTCAATGTCCAAACACCAATAAGAGGTTTGATTATGTAAGGCTCAAACAGCATAACCTGGCCGTCTCTCCTTTGTCTCCGGGCTCGCACAATGAGGAGAGATGAGGAGGGTACAATGAGACCACGGGGTTATTCTGAGGACAGTCTAGGGCTGGGTGGGGGGAAAAGTGATTCTTGGTTGGGAAATAGGTGTGTGTCTGTGTACGTGCGTGCGTTTAAATGACACATTTAGTTTCATCTACCACAACAGCCCTGGAGTATTGGCAATGGTATGTGTTTGCATATGTACATGCACCCGCGTAGTGTGTACTTACTGATGAGTACTAGCTAAGTATATTTGTCCAACTGTGTGTGTGTCTATGTGTACTGTGTATGGTAACTAGCCACCGTGTGCTTTCTCACGCACACCCTCTCAAAACTGGGTGAGAATTCAAAGTCATGGTAGGTCACGGGAAGTAAACGGGAGAGGGGGGAGGGGGGGGGGCGACTTAAGGAAGCCTTCAGCATCTCGCCTGATAATCTTTGAGAGTTCCCTGTGCTGCTCCAGGCGCATGGAGCTTTCATGTTAATTGGCTTTGGCAAAAGAGAGAGGGAGGGAGGGAGGGAGGGAGTGGTGGTGTCCCCAGTGCAATGAGGTTACTGTGTGTGATCTCTGCAATGTTAATAGGCTGCTCTGATAGAATGCCTAGACATGACTGAATCACGGCCAGACACTTGTCCCGGAGAAAGAATGTAGGATGGGCTGGTGTTGTGACTCCAACGCGATTTGATAAAGGTTAATACCGTATTAGCAGAATCAGTCAATATCAGTACATCAGTTGGATGGCTTATAATGCACATCGTTAGCAGGTTACACGTGTGACTACATGTGAAGGTTGAATTGAATTAAGGGTAACATAGCAAAGACTGTATGATTTCAGGATATTGCAGACCTTTTGGGGCCTTGTTGTATGAGTTGCTGTTAGTGGTGTTTCTCTTGTCGAGATGTGTGTTTTGTTCTTAACTGACTTGCCTAGTTAAATAAAGGTTACACACACACCACACTGACCAAAAAGTTATTTTGTTGGCATTTACGCATGTCCCTGTTACCAGTAAAACAATCAAAACCTATTTCTTTCACTTACTTGCTGTGCTGTTTCGTTGTTCATTTTTTCAGTCGTTTCATTCTCAACCAGGATCAAGCAGTGAAGTTTCAGCTCTGTCTGTCCGTGGCCTCTCTTCCTCAGTGCGTCACTGTCACTGTGTCCGCTTCCATCTTGTCCAGCGGTGTATGTAACATTTCACGTAAACCCTGTTTCTTGTCTGCATCCTTGTACCTAGCACCGCGCATGGCGGCGACAGAGTAAAGAAGCTCAGAGAGAATGTGCTTGTTCACAGCCTCTAGTAGACTACTTTTGCATGTTTTAACCCCGCGGTCTGTCGCCAGTTTTATTGAGCAGGCGTTTCAATGCCCTGACAGAGGGTATCCTGTCTGCTGCAGACGCAGTTGATGAGCTTATTTCTTGGCAGACGCCCGATGTTGCCATTTTTAGCTAATATCGTCCGATTCCGATATGCTCACCGATATATCGCGCATCCCTAGTTGCTGTGTAAACACCAGCCCAAAAATATGATAGAGCTACTATCCATCGAACTGTATCTAACATGTGTGTAGTGATCTGTATTACTATTACTACAGTGATAAGGTTGGTTATTATGGTAAGGTTGTTATGAGGCTTGGTTATCCTCTAAAATAGGACAGTATTAATGTGGCCCCTTTCCCTCCCACAAGTCTGAAAGAATTACCCTGGTGCTAGAGTAACGGATGTGAAACGGCTAGCTAGTTAGCGGTGGTGCGCGCTAAATAGCGTTTCAATCGGTGATGTCACTTGCTCTGAGACCTTGAAGTAGTAGTTCCCCTTGCTCTGCAAGGGCCGCGGCATTTGTGGAGCGATGGGTAACGATGCTTCGTGGGTGACTGTTGATGATGTGTGCAGAGGGTCCCTGGTTTGCGCCCAGGTATGGGCGAGGGGACGGTCTAAAGTTATACTGGTACACTAGGTCACTGAAATGGGACCGCTATCCTTCCTACTTCTCCTTGTCCCTAAGGTTAGAAGGATTTATGCACAAATCCAGTAATGGAAGGGGTTGTATGACTTGAATGACATGATTTGGGTGACGAGCAAAGAGCAGTGACACAAAGGGAGAGAGTGATCTCCATTCCCATGAGCTGGGTACATTAGGAATGGATGGCGCAGGAAACCTATCTGTGTTTCATTTAGTTATGCCTGCAATGCTACAGAGCTAGAATCTGCACGCACGCACACACACACACACACACGCACACACGCACACACACACACACGCACGCACACACACACGCACACACACACGCACACACACGCACACACACACACACGCACACACGCACGCACACACGCACACACACACACGCACACACGCACACACACACGCACACACACGCACACACACACGCACACACGCACACACGCACACACGCACACACACACGCACACACGATCAAAAGGCACACAGTGGGCTACTGCACCATGCAGGGCACCTCTTCCTACCAGAATACAGATCAAACCAGGAGGGGAGCATAAACTCATTAAATATACAGCTTTGAAAAGGATGGACATTTCACAAACGCAAGCAGTCTCCCTTTAAACTCAGTTGAGTGTTTGGAGTGGCACAGACGGGCGGGCCCTCTCTCTCTACAGTGGCTTGTTTACCCATCCTTGGCACAAACTGGGGTTCACATGCCAGTTAAACAGCGGGCAGGGCAGGCATCACCCTGCCGCGGTGCCCCAGCGCCCTTATCTCCCTTTAGAAGACACTACTCAGCCTTCACGACACACTCAGACCGCCACAGCGATGTCACTTCCTCTCCGATCTGTCTGTCTGTTTCTCTGTGCCCGTACCTCAGAGATACATACGGCGGGGTAAAGAGAGTCTATCTCCACATCTCTTCACGTTCTCTAATCTTCCAAAAGAGGCCAACTTACAGGCCCGCTGCCCGTCTACCTTTATGAAAAATAGATTTGAGGATTTTTTTTCTGTGTCAAAAATGTATGTCCTTGTCCATTATTCATCTTACAGGCTGCATTCTAATTGGTGGTCTGGCGGTGGATTGGAATTGCTATCCGCTCTCAAAAAAAACGGGTCTTATCTCCCATCATTGTCAGAGCCAAACAATCTGGATTGTAACAGTGAAGAAGCGTATTGATGTAGGGATCTTTGTGAGAATACTCTGGTGGAAATACCTCTTGCGGAGGTGATATTTCACTGCATGTAGCTACAGTATGTTATGCATTCAGAGGGATACATGGATCATGATAAACGTTCATTGAGTGTGTCTCAGAAGCCTTTGGGTTCGGCATGAGAGCTTTTAGGCATCAGTGAAAGGCTTCTGTGCATAGGGTCAATTTTGAAGTGTTGAGCTCATAATGATCAAGCCCTTGGAAAAATAGTCTTCCAAATGGCTTTAAAATGCCAATTGGATAGATCTCTAACAAAATGCATGGAAGTCAAATAATTCATTCATACTTGATTTGCAAAACATTTTCTGAAGCCACTGCAGGGTGCTGTACGACCTAGTCCGTTTCAGTCTTCGATAAACACCGCTGTCATCCTTTCTCACACACAAAGACATCGTTGCCTTTTTTTTAAACAAAGGTCTGTAATAGCATTGAGGTCAAGTGTGCCATTACACAGTAACAGCCTTGCAATGTGGGAAATGAGATGTTTTCGTGACAGAAGCAGGCCTTTATTTCAGAGGTGACATTTCATTTCACGCACGCCTCAGGACGGCAGGCAGGCAGTGAGGCAGCTATCTGGTGAAATGCTACATCTAAGCAAAACTGCACTGCAGAGCTAGATTCATTTTTCGGTCTGTCCATCTACTCTCAAACCACCAGGCAGGTTTCCATTGAGAGTAATGTCGCAATAAAAGATATTCTGACATGTGTAAATGGGAGCGGCAGATAGAGGAGACATTTCCTAAAGATCGACAAAAATTGTATCGGTTCGACAGGGGTTGGATTCTTCTTCATTGCAAAGACATGATGATGAAAACGGTGTTTTTCAAATAAATGATGTATGTGCGGCATGTGATGTAACTACAAAGCTCCACTCCACATTTCATTCTAAACGCCTACTGCTTGCAAAATCCAAATGTTCAACTATAAAAGGATGTTTCTTTACAGGACAAGGATTGTCCGGACTTTCAAGAATGCCAGAATTGCTTCTAATTTGCTTTTCTGCTTTCACCATCCAATAGGGGTGGCAGGTAGCCTAGTGGTTAGAGCCTTTGTCCAGTAACCAAAAGGTTGCTAGATCGAATCCCCGATCTGACAAGGTAAAAATCTGTCGTTCTGCCCCTGAGCAAGGCAGTTAACCCACTGTTCCTAGGCTGTCATTATCAATATGAATTTGTTCTTAACTGACTTGCCTAATTAAATAAAGGTTACAAAATATATATCTATAGGAGTGTAAGTTTTACCGTGGCGATACATTGGGACATGAGAATTCATAGAATATGTCAAATATTAGTCAATCCATGCGGGCTTTTCGCGGGCGACCTCAGACATGAAATAGATTGGTGTGATGGCATACAGGCTGTCGCCAATTTATAATTAATGAATGCGCAATTTGCCTAAATGGTCAGTGGACACGGGCGTTTTTTCTGCGGAACAAAAAATAAATTAATACGCACACTGTAGTAGGCAACTGTCGCATCTATTTTCCAAATGAACTCTCTAAATGTCAACAACAAAAAAGAATCCCTCACTGCCAGAGGGGAGGAGATGGAGGAGGAAAAAGAGGGGGAGAAATGCACAATAGGGTGAAGATGTAGACGGACATCTTGTTTCCCAGAGCTTGGGGGGGGGGGGGGGGGTGGGGGTCCTTGATCGCCCTTTGCTGTCTGAAAACGGGCAGTCTGTGAGGAATTCTAGCCTCTCTATTTACAGGCACATGGCTCGGGCTCTTTTGAAGGCCCGGGACGAGGGCCCCTCAACAGGTTGCCACGGAGATGCATTTTCTACCCCCTTTCACCAGAGCCCCTGATTTTTCGGCCTGATCCCCAATGTAAGGGAGGAGAGAGAGAGAGAGAGAGAGAGAGAGAGAGAGAGAGAGAGCTGCTGGGTGCGTTCCCAAACATGGCTGTTTACCCAGGACAGGGTGGATTTTCCACTGTATTGATTCAGCGAGACATACTCAACTCTCCAAAATGATTTAACAGAGAGGGAAAGAGAGGGGGACAGAATGTGTGCCTTTGTTTTCCAGAGAGAATGAGAATGAACGTGAATGAAAGGAGAAGTGAGTGAGTGAGTGACAGCAGCGAGAGAGAGAAAACGAGAGAATGTCAGTCTGTGAGAGAAAAAGGGAATGAGAGTGAATGGAAATGAAAGTGAGTGAGTGAGTGAATATGCGTATGTGTGTGTGTGTGTGACAGATGAGAGAGAGACAGAGAGAGAGAGATGAGAGAGATGAACTCTGTCTATTTAGGAGCCCAAAGTAAAGCAGGGAAGGGAGGGGGAGAGGAGAGCCCCACAGAGAGCATTATCCAGCCCCACAGGAGAAGAAAGCCCGAGCTCAGGACTTCTACACTCCAGTTGTAAACAAAGGCTCTTTTGAATGTCTTTCAGCCTCAAAGACCTAGATGACTACTCAATCATGTGACCAGAGAAGAGGTCCCTGCTGTTCACACATACAAGCACCAGAGCCACGCACACATCGTTACACATGCATAAGCATACTGTACACCTACATGCGTGAATGAAGGCATACACAAATGCACACAGACACGCACACCACCCAACCACCCACAACCTACCCCCACCCCAAACGCACACAGCGACCAAGTCTCAGGCACATCTGAACTCTATTCAGCAGGGCTGGCCCGCCCTCCTGGGTCCTGGGCTGGCCCGCCCTCCTGGGTCCTGGGCTGGCCCGCCCTCCTGGGTCCTGGGCTGGCCCGCCCTCCTGGGTCCTGGGCTGGCCCGCCCTCCTGGGTCCTGGGCTGGCCCGCCGTCCTGGCCTGGCCCGCCCTCCTGGGTCCTGGCCTGGCCCGCCCGCCCTCCTGGGTCCTGGCCTGGCCCGCCCTCCTGGGTCCTGGCCTGGCCCGCCCTCCTGCGTCTTGGCCTGGCCCGCCCTCCTGGGTCCTGGCCCGCCCTCCTGGGTCCTGGCCTGGCCCGCCCGCCCTCCTGGGTCCTGGCCTGGCCCGCCCGCCCTCCTGGGCCCTGGCCTGGCCCGCCCGCCCTCCTGGGCCCTCTGCACTCTAAGCATACTGTACACCTACATGCGTGAATGAAGGCATACACAAATGCACACAGACACGCACACCACCCAACCACCCACAACCTACCCCCACCCCAAACGCACACAGCGACCAAGTCTCAGGCACATCTGAACTCTATTCAGCAGGGCTGGCCCGCCCTCCTGGGTCCTGGGCTGGCCCGCCCTCCTGGGTCCTGGGCTGGCCCGCCCTCCTGGGTCCTGGGCTGGCCCGCCGTCCTGGGTCCTGGCCTGGCCCGCCCTCCTGGGTCCTGGCCTGGCCCGCCCGCCCTCCTGGGTCCTGGCCTGGCCCGCCCGCCCTCCTGGGTCCTGGCCTGGCCCGCCCTCCTGGGTCCTGGCCTGGCCCGCCCTCCTGGGTCCTGGCCTGGCCCGCCCTCCTGCGTCTTGGCCTGGCCCACCCTCCTGCGTCTTGGCCTGGCCCGCCCTCCTGGGTCCTGGCCCGCCCTCCTGGGTCCTGGCCTGGCCCGCCCGCCCTCCTGGGTCCTGGCCTGGCCCGCCCTCCTGGGTCCTGGCCTGGCCCGCCCGCCCTCCTGGGCCCTGGCCTGGCCCGCCCGCCCTCCTGGGCCCTGGCCTGGCCCGCCCGCCCTCCTGGGTCCTGGGTTGGGGCTCTGCACTCTCAGTAACCGTGAGCAGCAGAAAAACATGTCATGCAAGAGAGGGTCTATTGTGCTGCAGAGGGAACAGATGGGAACTCCCACAAACCAGTGGGCTTTTGTTCAGTCATTCTGCAGCGCTCTCTCTTCACACAAACTATAACAAGAGCACAAATACCTCTGCTTCCCTCTGCTTCCTTTGCCTCTTTCACCTCACACATGGCTGATTCTCTCTGGCTTGTACATTGAATTGATTTTAATCAAGTTCCCAACCCCCTAAGGATGTGCGGGAATTGCAGATGCATATCCAGCCACCTTTGAAGTATCTGTTAAGTGAGAGTGTATTTAATGCTGTCGACAATGTGTCAGCTGTCTGTGACTAACCCCCACGGAATGGAACATGCTGGGAAATCCCACCGCTGGAAACTTGCAGATGCAGACTCAAATTCACAAGTGGCCTGGGCCTTGGACCGATGCACCCAGCCTCCTAGAATCTCAGCAGCACTCAAGGCCTTCTCAGAGAAGAGAACACGTGTGTCTAGATGTGAGTGTGTGTGTGTGTGTGTGTGTGTGTGTGTGTGTGTGTGTGTGTGTGTGTGCGGGTGCACGATTACAGTTTATGAACAGAGTGGAGTATGTGAGTTTCAAAACGAGTGTGACAGAGTGAGAGTGATAAACGGAGAGCGAGGGAGACAAAGGGAGAAAGACGTGTGTGTGTGTGGGGGGGGGGGGGGGGCGACAAAACCAAGAAATGGTGCGAAGCGCTCAGTGTTTCCCCCGGGACAAAAAAAGTGTTTAATAAAAACTGTCAAGTGTAGATCCAGTATTCCTCCTCGGCTAGAAGCTAAGGAGGTGACATGACTGACAGGCTGGACTTGGCAGCAGGAGGTCTGAGTCCCAGACATAGTGTGTGTGCTTGCTCAAACACTATACTTGCACAGCTGGTCAAGCCTATGGGGACACACACACACACCATTTGAATTCCACTTTATCTTTGGGCCCTGACAATTAGAGCCTGCCTCTATCTGTCAGTGGTAGGGGCCAGGAGCCATTGCGGGGCCCTGCTGATAGACAGGACTTTAATTAAAGCTGGTCCCCTCAGCACCCGACGGTTTAGGCTCTGAGTATACTGTGCTCCTGCTGCTACTACTGGGGATGCACAGGGAGAGACAGGCAGCAGAGAGAGCCTCCAGTCCTATCTGTGACAGCACTATCCAGTCCCTCCAGGATTTAGCAATTCCACAAAACCCCTTTTTTTGCGTGCAAAATCAACAATTGCCTGTATATTACATGAGGGTTTGCAAATTTGACCAATCCCCGCACTATTACCGCATATAACGGTAATAGTGCAACACTGCAATATTACTGGATAAAAAAAACTGTCTGACCACCGCACTACAAAAAGAGGGCTCGCAATTTGTACCAATCAACATACTTCAAAAAAATTCCAATCCTGCAGGGACTGATTACAGCAGGTGGCAGAAGATGGCAGAGTTTGCTGTTGGCTGAGTGCTTATAATACCTATGACGTCAACTTTTTTCTTATCTGGAGCATACACACATACAGCCTAGTGCTGAAGTTGCACTTCCTCCCATTTACTGTCCGAGGAACTGAGCACGTGAGTCTTTGTGATTCGCTGGTTTAAGGGAGGCGGTTTAAGGGTTAAATGCATGAAAGTGATGGGGATGATTCACATGGTTAAGGTCAGTGTAGAGGTTAATGCAACCAGTGGACAGATAGAGGGGTCTGACAGGCTGGAGGACAGTCCAAAGACACAATGTCCCTACAAATCATATGTACCACTGAAGGCACTTTCTGAGTACGGTGCATCCAGAGAATTGGAGTCAAAGACTTTGGAGGAATATTCTGACTTACGTTCTGAGTAAGTCAGAACGTTGCGCACACACACACGCACACACACACACACGCACACGCACACGCACACACACGCACACGATTATGTCTCCCTAATTTTGTATGGCTCAGTGGCAAACTGCAGAGGGAGTAGTACTGGTATAATCACACAGGGGATGCTACAATGCCAGTGCTGATAAACACCCTTACCACCGGTGCTAGTCACTGAATGCTGCAAGCACACATGGACTGCTACTGATAATGATGATGATGATGATGATGATGATGTTCTCAGCATAGAGATGTTCTATTATGGCTCTCACCAGGTGATGTGATTTCAAGCTATTTGGAGGGGAAAAGGAAATGGTAGAGGGGAAGGAGGGGCTGAGGGAAGAGGAGAGAGGGGCTGAGGGAAGAGGAGAGAGGGCTGAGGGAAGAGGAGACGGGGAGAGAGGGGCTGAGGGAAGAGGAGAGAGGGCTGAGGGAAGAGGAGACGGGGAGAGAGGGGCTGAGGGAAGAGGAGACGGGGAGAGAGGGGCTGAGGGAAGAGACGGGGAAGGGGAGAGAGGGGCTGAGGGAAGAGGTGATGGGGAGAGAGGGGCTGAGGGAAGGAGACGGGGAAGGGGAGAGAGGGGCTGAGGGAAGGAGACGGGGAAGGGGTGAGAGGGGCTGAGGGAAGAGGAGACAGGGAAGGGGAGAGAGGGGCTGAGGGAAGAGGAGACAGGGAGAGAGGGGCTGAGGGAAGAGGAGATGGGGAAGGGGTGAGAGGGGCTGAGGGAGGAGACGGGGAAGGGGAGAGAGGGGCTGAGGGAAGAGGAGATGGGGAGAGGGGGGGCTGAGGGAAGAGGAGATGGGGAAGGGGAGAGAGGGGCTGAGGAAGAGATGGGGAGAGAGGGGCTGAGGGAAGAGGAGACGGGGAGAGAGGGGCTGAGGGAAGGGAGACGGGGAAGGGGAGAGAGGGGCTTGAGGGAAGAGGAGACGGGGAGAGAGGGAGCTGAGGGAAGAGACGGGGAAGGGGAGAGAGGGGCTGAGGGAAGAGGTGATGGGGAGAGAGGGGCTGAGGGAAGGAGACGGGGAAGGGGAGAGAGGGGCTGAGGGAAGGAGACGGGGAAGGGGTGAGAGGGCTGAGGGAAGAGGAGACGGGGAGAGAGGGGCTGAGGGAAGAGGAGATGGGGAAGGGGTGAGAGGGGCTGAGGGAGGAGACGGGGAAGGGGAGAGAGGGCTGAGGGAAGAGGAGATGGGGAGAGAGGGGCTGAGGGAAGAGGAGATGGGGAAGGGGAGAGAGGGGCTGAGGGAAGAGGGATATGGGGAGAGAGGGGCTGAGGGAAGAGGATATGGGGACGAGAGGGGCTGAGGGAAGAGGAGACGGGGAAGGGGAGAGAGGGGCTGAGGGAAGAGGAGACGGGGAAGGGCGAGAGAGGGGCTGAGGGAAGGGAGACAGGGAAGGGGAGAGAGGGCTGAGGGAAGAGGAGACAGGGAAGGGGAGAGAGGGGCTGAGGGAAGAGGAGACAGGGAGAGAGGGGCTGAAGGGAAGAGGAGATGGGAGAGAGGGGCTGAGGAAGAGGAGATGGGGAGAGAGGGGCTGAGGGAAGAGGAGATGGAGGAGAGAGGGGGCTGAGGGAAGAGGAGACGGGAAGGGGAGAGAGAGGGCTGAGGGAAGAGGAGACAGGGAAGGGGAGAGAGGGGCTGAGGGAAGAGGAGACAGGGAAGAGGGAGAGAGGGGCTGAGGGAAGAGGAGAGAGGGCTGAGGGAAGAGGAGACGGGGAGAGAGGGGCTGAGGGAAGAGGAGACGGGGAGAGAGGGGCTGAGGGAAGAGGTGATGGGGAGAGAGGGGCTGAGGGAAGGAGACGGGGAAGGGGAGAGAGGGGCTGAGGGAAGGAGACGGGGAAGGGGTGAGAGGGGCTGAGGGAACAGGAGACAGGGAAGGGGGAGAGAGGGGCTGAGGGAAGAGGAGACGGGGAGAGAGGGGCTGAGGGAAGAGGAGATGGGGAAGGGGTGAGAGGGGCTGAGGGAGGAGACGGGGAAGGGAGAGAGGGGCTGAGGGAGGAAGACGGGGAAGGGGAGAGAGGGGCTGAGGGAAGAGGAGATGGGGAGAGAGGGGCTGAGGGAAAGAGGAGATGGGGAAGGGGAGAGAGGGGCTGAGGGAAGAGGAGATGGGGCTGAGGGAAGAGGAGACCGGGGAGAGAGGGGCTGAGGGAAGAGGAGACGGGGGAGAGAGGGCTGAGGGAAGAGACGGGGAAGGGGAGAGAGGGGCTGAGGGAAGAGGTGATGGGGAGAGAGGGGCTGAGGGAAGGAGACGGGGAAGGGGAGAGAGGGGCTGAGGGAAGGAGACGGGGAAGGGGTGAGAGGGGCTGAGGGAAGAGGAGACAGGGAAGGGGAGAGAGGGGCTGAGGGAAGAGGAGACGGGGAGAGAGGGGCTGAGGGAAGAGGAGATGGGGAAGGGGTGAGAGGGGCTGAGGGAGGAGACGGGGAAGGGGAGAGAGGGGCTGAGGGAAGAGGAGATGGGGAGAGAGGGGCTGAGGGAAGAGGAGACAGGGAAGGGGAGAGAGGGGCTGAGGAAGGAGACGGGGAAGGGAGAGAGGGCTGAGGGAAGAGGAGACAGGGAAGGGGAGAGAGGGCTGAGGGAAGAGGAGACGGGGAGAGAGGGGCTGAGGGAAGAGGAGACGGGAGAGAGGGGCTGAGGGAAGAGGAGATGGGGAGAGAGGGGCTGAGGGAAGAGGAGACAGGGAAGGGGAGAGAGGGGCTGAGGGAAGAGGAGACAGGGAAGGGGAGAGAGGGGCTGAGGGAAGAGGAGACGGGAGAGAGGGGCTGAGGAAGAGGAGATGGGGAGAGAGGGGCTGAGGGAAGAGGAGATGGGAGAGAGGGCTGAGGAAGAGGAGACGGGGAAGGGGAGAGAGGGGCTAAGGGAAGAGGAGACAGGGAAGGGGAGAGAGGGGCTGAGGGAAGAGGAGACAGGGAAGGGGAGAGAGGGGCTGAGGGAAGAGGAGACGGGGAGAGAGGGGCTGAGGGAAGAGGAGATGGGAAGGGGTGAGAGGGGCTGAGGGAAGACGAGATGGGGACGGGGAGAGAGAGGGGCTGAGGGAGGAGACGGGGAAGGGGAGAGAGGGGCTGAGGGAGGAGACGGGGAAGGGGAGAGAGGGGCTGAGGGAGGAGACGGGGAAGGGGAGAGAGGGGCTGAGGGAAGAGGAGATGGGGAAGGGGGGTTAGGGGCTTGAGGAGAGCGGAGAGGAGAGGGAGAGGGTAGAGGAAAAAGTGGAGGGTAGAGATACTATCAGGCGGGTGGGGTGGGCTTCGGAGCCGTGGGGGCAACAGAGACCGTGGTTTTACAGTGGTTTTACCTTTAGGATGCTGGTATCTCTACTCTGATAGCCAGAACACGAATGTCTGTTGTGGTGGAAGCCTGGGGCCAGATGGAGATGACATCTCTATTGGAGGCAGCCAGAGGGCTGCCAGGATCTATGCTTTAGTGAGGTCCGGATGTTGAAGTTAAAGCTCGTTTACTGCATTTCTACACAATTTAAAAACAATAAAAAGCTGTATTTGGAGAAAAAAACATCCCACACTGGCTTTGAAGTGTTATAATATTTGATATTTGCCCTTTTAACACACTAACACAAGCACGCAGGCATAAGCACACAAGCACGCACATATCCACACAAACACACACTTACGCACACACGCAAACAAGCCGAAACGAGATTTTGTCACTGGCAAATCATTTTTGGACGGCAGGGCAAACCACATGACAGCAGAGAGCAAAACGTTACGTTTTAAAGTTAATCTCCCGCAATTCTACACATTATGCCACGTTACTATGATATCTGAGTGAGGGTGACTAACAACAACAAAAATTAGTGGAGGTCAGGGCCCCTGTGTTCCCAGTCTGTAATTCAGTCACGATTACTACATGTTTAGATAGTCTAGTTAGTCTAGCCTACTAATTTACCAATCTAAAAAATGTTTAGCTGACTAGGCCTAATTGAGCGACTGTCAGTGAGTGACATGTAACAAGAGGGAAACTGCTGATGCACTGACAAGTCTCGTAATTACAACTTTTGCGGATTCTACTATTCTTACTCTCAACAGTAAATTGAGATCCCGAATAGTCTGTATACACACAGTACCAGTCAAAAGTCTGGACACTCCAACTCATTCCAGGGTCTTTCTTTATGTGTACACTTTTCTACATTGTGGAATAATAGTGAAGACATCAAAACTATGAAATAACACATATGGAATCATGTAGTAAGAAAAAAACGTGTTTTTTTTAAAAAGAAATCAACAGCTGTCATCAAGGCAAAGGGTGGCTATTTGAAGAATCTCAAATATAAAATATATTTTGATTTGTTTCACACTTTTTTGGTTACTTCATGATTTCACATGTGTTATTTAATAGTTTTGATGCACTACTATTCTACTGTCACGCCCTGACCTCAGTAGTCTTCGTTTTCTTTCTTTATTTTGGTTTAGGTCAGGGTGTGACATGGGTGATGTATGTGTTTTTGTCTAGTTGCCTGTGACTTTTGTATGATAGCTTCACGTTTGTTTTGTTATTTCGTATAGTTTCTTTAGTGTGAATAAATAATAGAAGGTATATTCATATCACGCTGCGCCTTGGTCTCCTCCGTTCAACGAACGTGACATCTATAATGTAGAAAATAGGATAAAGAAAGAAAAAACAATGAATGAGTAGGTGTTCTAAAACTTTTGACCGGTAGTGTATATTTTCTTCATTACAGATGGCAGTTGTCATGACAGCCCAGTAAGATGGAGTCGTGACTTTATTTCTGCAGTACCAAGGCAGAGCAGCAGATATGCCACATCCCTTCACAGTCTTTAAAAACAGCCATTTTCTACAAACTAGACTAGACAATAAAAATCTAAGTAATGAAAAGTTCAAATGATACTTTTCATTGTCGTCGTCTCTTTTTGTACACTGCTGCTACTCGCTGTTTATTATCTATGCATAGTCACTTCACCCCCACCTACATGTACAAACTACCTCGACTAACCTGTACCCCCTCACACTGACTCGGTACCGGTACCCCCTGTATATAGCCTCCACACTGACTCGGTACCGGTACCCCCTGTATATAGCCTCCACACTGACTCGGTACCGGTACCCCCTGTATATAGCCTCCACACTGACTCGGTACCGGTACCCCTGTATATAGCCTCCACACTGACTCTGTACCGGTACCCCCTGTATATAGCCTCCACACTGACTCTGTACCGGTACCCCCTGTATATAGCCTCCACACTGACTCGGTACCGGTACCCCCTGTATATAGCCTCCACACTGACTCGGTACCGGTACCCCCTGTATATAGCCTCCACACTGACTCGGTACCGGTACCCCCTGTATATAGCCTCCACACTGACTCGGTACCGGTACCCCCTGTATATAGCCTCCACACTGACTCTGTACCGGTACCCCCTGTATATAGCCTCCACACTGACTCTGTACCGGTACCCCCTGTATATAGCCTCCACACTGACTCTGTACCGGTACCCCCTGTATATAGCCTCCACACTGACTCGGTACCGGTACCCCCTGTATATAGCCTCCACACTGACTCGGTACCGGTACCCCCTGTATATAGCCTCCACACTGACTCGGTACCGGTACCCCCTGTATATAGCCTCCACCACTGAACTCGGTACCGGTACCCCCTGTATATAGCCTCCACACTGACTCGGGTACCGGTACCCCCTGTATATAGCCTCCACACTGACTCGGTACCGGTACCCCCTGTATATAGCCTCCACACTGGACTCGGTACCGGTACCCCCTGTATATAGCCTCCACACTGACTCGGTACCGGTACCCCCTGTATATAGCCTCCACACTGACTCCGGTACCGGTACCCCCTGTATATAGCCTCCACACTGACTCGGTACCGGTACCCCCTGTATATAGCCTCCACACCTGACTCGGGTACCGGTACCCCCCTGTATATAGCCTCCACACTGACTCGGTTACCGGTACCCCCTGTATATAGCCTCCACACTGACTCGGTACCGGTACCCCCTGTATATAGCCTCCACACTGACTCGGTACCGGTACCCCCTGTATATTGCCTCCACACTGACTCGGTACCGGTACCCCCTGTATATAGCCTCCACACTGACTCGGTACCGGTACCCCCTGTATAAAGCCTCGTTATTGTAATTTTCTTGTGTTACTTTTTATTATTTATTTTTATTTGAGCCTACTTGGTAAATATTTTCTTAACTGCACTGTTGGTTAAGGGCTTGTAAAGTAAGCATTTCACGGTAAAGTCTACACTTGTTGCATTCACGGCACGTGACAAATAAAGTTTGATTTCATTTGATTTAAGAAAAAAATAAAAAATACATTGGCCATCAAGCAAACTTCTTATCCTTTGCAGTGCAACGCCTGGAACAGTGCTTGAAAGGTTTCTGTACTTGAGGTAAAAAAAAATCCTAAATGTTGTGGTTTGAAAACTTTCAACAACAAACCTACACTCTCACTCTCTGGCGTGTGATGATGGTCACGTCATCTCCTAATCTGTACCTCATTTGCAGTGAGTGATTCAATTCCTCCAAATCAGCCCTGCTTCCAACTACAGTTGAAGTCGGAAGTTTACATACACCTTAGCCAAATACATTTAAACTCAGTTTTTCACAATTCCTGACATTTAATCCTAGTAAAAATTCCCTGTTTTAGGTCAGTTAGGATCACCACTTTATTTTAAGAATGTGAAATGTCAGAATAATAGTAGAGAGAATTATTTATTTAAGCTTTTATTTCTTTCATCACATTCCCAGTGGGTCAGAAGTTTACATGCACTCAATTAGTATTTAGTAGCATTGCCTTTAAATAGTTTAACGTTTGGGTAGCCTTCCACAAGCTTCCCACAATAAGATGGGGTGAATTTTGGCCATTTCCTCCTGACAGAGCTGGTGTAACTGAGTCAGTTTTGTAGGCCTCCTTGCTCGCACATGCTTTTTCAGTTCTGTCCAAAAATGTTTGTGATGGCCACTCCAGTTCCTTGACTTTGTTGTCCTTTGTTGTCCTTAAGCCATTTTGCCACAACTTTGGAAGCATGCTTGGAGTTATTGTTCATTTCGAAAACCCATTTGCAACCAAGCTTTAACTTCCTGACTGATGTCTTGAGATGTTGCTTCAATATATCCACATAATTTTCCGACCTCATGATGCTATCTATTTTGTGAAGTGCAACAGTCCCTCCTGCAGCAAAGCACCGCCACAACATGATGCTGCCACCCCCGTGCTTCACGGTTGGGATGGTGTTCTTCAGCTTGCAAACATCCCCGTTTATCCTCCAAACATAACGATGGTCATTATGGCCAAACAGAATCTATTTTTGTTTCATCAGACCAGAGGACATTTCTACAAAAAGTACAATCTTTGTCCCCATGTGCAGTTGCAAACCGTAGTCTGGCTTTTTTATGGCGGTTTTGGAGCAGTGGCTTCTTCCTTGCTGAGCGGCCTTTCAGGTTATGTCAATATAGGACTCGTTTTACTGTGGATATAGATACTTTTGTACCCATTTCCTCCAGCATCTTCACAAGGTCCTTTGCTGTTGTTCTGGGATTGATTTGCACTTTTCGCACCAAAGTACGTTCATCTCTAGGAGACAGAAATTGTCTCCTTCCTGAGCGGTATGGTGGCTGCGTGGTCCCATGGTATTTATACTTAGATACTATTGTTAGTACAGATGACCGTAGTACCTTCAGGCGTTTGGAAATTGCTCAGAAGGATGAACCAGACTTGTGGAGGTTTACAATTTTTTTTCTGAGGTCTTGGCTGATTTCTTTTGATTTTCCCATGATGTCAAGCAAAGAGGCACTGCGTTTGAAGGTAGGCCTTGAAATACATCCACAGTTACACCTCCAATTGACTCAAATGATGTCAACTAGCCTATCAGAAGCTTCTAAAGCCATGACATTTTCTGGAATTTTCCAAGCTGTTTAAAGGTACAGTGTATGTAAACTTCTGACCCACTGGAATTGTGATACAGTGAATTATAAGTGAAATAATCTGTCTGTAAACAATTGTTGAAAAAATAACTGTTATGCACAAAGTAGATGTCCTAACCCACTTGCCAAAACTACAGTTTGTTAACAAGAAATGTGTGGAGTGGTTGAAAAACGAGTTTGAATGACTCCAACCTAAGTGTATGTAAACTTCCCACTTCATCTGTAACTAACATTTGTAACCTCTCCCTGCTCATTACAGTGCCGACCAACAGTAAATACAACATTGCTTGTTCCCTCGCGCATACGCACACACAGGTCCCCCAGATGCCTGGCCTCGCTCGTCTTGTGTTCTTCATTAATGTTTGAGTGGTTATTTGATAAACGAGGACAGCTACACCGGCCATGCTCTCTGTGTTAGCAGCCTGTCACGATCTGTGTACGACAGCTTTCATAACCAGAGAGCACCCATGACCCGACAGGGGCCAGCCAGCCGGCCAATCACATGATCTTACGGAGGTCCTCCAATGTCATGCTCTCCTAAATGGACTTCTGAGAGACACAGACAGGAAACCACTTTTCACTTACAAGAAACACCAACAGGTAGGTTAGAGGACTTTGTGTATGAACTGGCCTGGGTAGTTGCTAAGTATTGATACATTCAACTAAGTATACTGTCAGCTGCCACACATTCAACATCGGTTATTCATCTACCGTGGGGAGGGTCTCAGAGAAGGACACATGTAATATGATACAAAGATTCCTCCAGGAGTGAATGTACAGACTGACTAATTCACCCATGATCCTCTTTCACCACTATTTAATCATCATTCAATCCCTCTGCCTATGACACAGATTTATTTCAACCACGAGGCATTTGGGCAGTCTGACAAAAAGCAAGTGTGGATCCTTTAAGTAGCCATGCTTTCACAAACTAAAATAGTCCCCCTCTGCTCTACTGAGATGGCAGACTGAGATGGCAGACTGAGATGGCAGACTGAGGGGATTACCCCATCCTACAGGCTCCTTCCTAAACTTCCCCTTTTCGCCAACGAAGAGGCTCACTTCCTATTTCAGGGGACAAAAGAGGAAATGAAAGGGAGAATGTGTGGATCAGCAAAAAACATACCATTACCCATGATCTCTCTCTCATTCTCCCTCTCTTTCCTCTTTCCTTCTCACGCACACACGCACGCACACACATGCACACACATGCACACACATGCACGCACATGCACACACATGCACGCACATGCACGCACAAACAAATGAACATGATTGAGAAAGCAACATCTTTGGTATTGATTTCTCTGTAAAAGAAACCGCTGTATGTTTACACGTGGTTTATTGATTTGAGGATATACTGTAGTCATGTACAGCATCTGTCGTCATGTACAGCATCTGTCGTCATGTACAGCATCTGTCGTCATGTACAGCATCTGTCGTCATGTACAGCATCTGTCGTCATGTACAGCATCTGTCGTCATGTACAGCATCTGTCGTCATGTACAGTATCTGTCGTCATGTACAGCATCTGTCGTCATGTACAGTATCTGTCATCATGTACAGTATCTGTCGTCATGTACAGCATCTGTCGTCATGTACAGTATCTGTCGTCATGTACAGCATCTGTCGTCACTGACATACAGCCGAGCTGATTCTATAATTTCAACACATTTGAAGGAAATAGGAAGTGTGATGACCATCTTTTCACGCACATTACGGCACATGACTCTGTTAGCACAGGAATGTGGTCTAGAGCGAACTAACACCATCCCTTTTTACCACTTGATGTTTGAACACTTATGACATCAATCTCAGGTCTTTAAATAAACACATCTGACTGGTGACATTTCTGAGAGCTTCCTCTCAGCCCTGCATCACGGGCCCTCAGCAACAGGAAGTGACACGTGGCTACTGACTCACCGCAGGCACCAGTAGTTTGTTGACCTCCTCCACAGCCCGCTTCAGCTTGATCTCAGCGCGGTTCTGTGCGTCCTCCACTGTGATCAGGACATGCAGGTCCTCGTTGAGGTGCTCCCAGTTGGGTTTGCCGCGGTTCTGCTCTTCCTGATGGGGGGAATGGAGGAAAAGAGTTCAAAACAAGTCCAGACAGAGGCTGTACCTCTTGGGCCGTTTTCCCAGACACAGATTAAACCTAATTCAGGACTAACAGATTCTCATTGGAGAAGAGATTTTTAATCCAGGACTAACAGATTCTCAATGGAGAAGAGCTTTTTAGTCCAGGACTAGGCTTAATCTGTGTCTGGGAATCAAAACAAATTGTATTTGTCACATGCGCCAAATACAACAGGTGTAGACGTTACAGTGAAATGCTTAGTTACGAGCCCTTAACCGACAATGCGGTTTTAAGAACAATTATGTGC
>NC_034184.2:42852544-42865044 GCF_002021735.2 Oncorhynchus kisutch
TCTCCCCGCTCTCTGCCTCTCTGCCCGCTCTCTGCCTCTCTGCCCGCTCTCTGCCTCTCTGCCCGCTCTCTGCCTCTCTGCCCGCTCTCTGCCTCTCTGCCCACTCTCTGCCTCTCTGCCCTCTTTCTGGCTATCTGCATCTCTCTGCCCTCTCTCTGGCTATCTGCATCTCTCTGCCCTCTCTCTGTCTCTCTGCCTCTCTGCCTTCTCTCGGTCTCTCTGCCCTCTCTCTCTCTCTCTCTCTCTCTCTCTGCATCTCTCTGCCTTCTCTCTGTGCCCGCTCTCTCCCTCTCTGCCCGCTCTCTCCCTCTCTGCTCTCTCTCTGGCTATCTGAATCTCTCTGCCCTCTCTCTGGCTATCTGCATCTCTCTGCCTCTCTCTGCCTTCTCTCTCTGCCCGCTCTCTCCCTCTCTGCCCGCTCTCTCCCTCTCTGCCCGCTCTCTGGCTATCTGAATCTCTCTGCCCTCTCTCTGGCTATCTGCATCTCTCTGCCCTCTCTCTGGCTATCTGCATCTCTCTGCCCTCTCTCTGGCTATCTGCATCTCTCTGCCCTCTCTCTGGCTATCTGCATCTCTCTGCCTTCTCTCTGGCTATCTGCATCTCTCTGCCCTCTCTCTGTCTCTCTGCCCTCTCTCCATCTCTCTGCCTTCTCTCTCTCTGCATCTCTCTGCCCTCTCTCTCTCTGCCCTCTCTCTCTCTGCCCTCTCTCTCTCTGCCCTCTCTCTCTCTGCCCTCTCTCTCTCTGCCCTCTCTCTCTCTGCCCTCTCTCTCTCTGCCCTCTCTCTCTCTGCCCTCTCTCTCTCTGCCCTCTCTCTCTCTGCCCTCTCTCTCTCTGCCCTCTCTCTCTCTGCTCTCTCTCTCTCTCTCTGCTCTCTCTCTCTTTCCCCCCTTTCTCTCTCTCACCACTGCCACGGACCAGGAACATAATTAATTACCATAAATCCATGGGCCAGCTCTTTTGTAATCCTAACCCAGGCAATAATGCCTCCCCTGAAGGAATCAGTCAGCCCCACAAAAGAACAGTGCGGGAGAACACAGTAGCGCGGGCCAATATGACAGAACAAAGGAAGACTAATTGGGCAGAGTGGAGACAGGGGAACTGAGGAGGGAGGTGGGCGGGGGACTATGGGAACTTAAGAGGGTGGTACAGGCTACTTAGGAAGGTGGGTTGGTGGGTATATCCTAGCTTTAAAACGTGTGCGTGTGCGAGTGTGTGTGTATGCGCCTGTGTGTGTGAGCGTGCATATGACTATGTGACTAGGTTTGTGTGTGTGTTGACTAGGTTTGTGTGTGTGTATGTCTGTGCGCGCACACTGGCATGTGAACAGCTAAAAGCCATTCCATTATTTATCTCTTCTTGGCACCGTTCCTAATAATTTATTTCCGTCAGTGAGTCACTGTGAAGAAACCGAACACAGCAGGCGCAAAAGGAAGCTAGGTTGAAGACCCGGTTTCTGATGACCCGCTGAGGTTGCTGTCGAATAATGAGATGTAAAGACGGGTCTCTAGTTTCACAATGAGGGAGTGTACTATACAGAAAGGCTTGTCAAGATGAAACACCTCCACTCTGAATCAAAGTTGGGAGCTATTGCAGTGAGTGGCGGCATCTGTGATAGTCGGGGAAAGTGAGGGCGGAGAAACGAGAAGAGAGATTAACAGTGACTGGGCTCCTCATGTCAGTGTAACAGTGTCAACGGTTTTAAAGGCAGTGGGTTTTCTTCAAAAGGAATGTACAACTCCGGATACATGGCTCAGTCAGGCTGGTTCAACCTGCTACTGTTGAAAGCTTTTAAGACGGAACATTCTTCTACACCATCTCTCTCTCTCTGTCTCTCTCTGTCTCTCTCTGTCTCTGTCTCTCTCTCTCTCTCTCTCTCTGGATATCAGCGTCTGCTAAATGACCATTTTCTTTTTTCATTTAACTAGGCAAGTCCGTTAGGAACAAATTCTTATTTACAATGACAACCTACCCCCGGCCAACCATAACCCGGATGACACTGGGCCAATTGTACGCCGCCCTATGGGACTCCCAATCACGGCTGGTTGTAACACAACACCTGGAATCGAACCAGGTCTGTAGTGACGCTTTTAGCATTGAGACGCCGTGCCTTTGACCACCGCGCCGCTCAGGGAGCCCAAATACAATGTCAATGTAGAGTCCAATCAGAGAAACGCGCGCACACACTGGGCAGGGATATGAGGTTGAGGGTATAAAGTTAGAAGCATAAGAATGTGATGTTTCCTGAAATCCAGACGACTTCTTGATTGTGTAAAAAGGCTCCTTGTCAAAGGATTTATGAGGAACGACACATCCAGGGTCAGGCTGTGTGGCTATTGTTCCAGCACTCTCGTTTGCAACATTCCAGCACAGAACCGGAACTCTGTCGGCAATAAGGATTATACCCCCCTACCCCTCCCCATACGATACCCCCCACACACACACACACTCCCATACGATACCCCCCCACACACACACACACTCCCATACGATACCCCCCCCCACACACACACACTCCCATACGATACCCCCACACACACACTCCCATACGATACCCCCACACACACACTCCCATACGATACCCCCACACACACACACTCCCATACGATACCCACACACACATTCCCATACGATACCCACACACACACTCCCATACAATACCCACACACACACTCCCATACAATACCCACACACACACTCCCATACGATACCCACACACACACTCCCATACGATACACACACACACTCCCATACGATACACACACACACTCCCATACACACACTCCCATACGATACACACACACACTCCCATATGATACACACACACACCGTCCACATGCAGAATGTACACACACACACACACACACACACCAACCGTCCACATGCAGAATGTACACACACACCAACCGTCCACATGTAGAATGTACACACACACACACACCAACCGTCCACATGCAGAATGTACACACACACACACCAACCGTCCACATGCAGAATGTACACACACACACACACACCAACTGTCCACATGCAGAATGTACACACACACACCAACCGTCCACATGTAGAATGTACACACACACACACCAACCGTCCACATGCAGAATGTACACACACACACACCAACCGTCCACATGCAGAATGTACACACACACACACACCAACCGTCCACATGCAGAATGTACACACACACACACACCAACCGTCCACATGCAGAATGTACACACACAAACACACCAATCGTCCACATGCAGAATGTACACACACACACCAACCGTCCACATGCAGAATGTACACACACACACACACACCAACCGTCCACATGCAGAATGTACACACACACACACACACCAACCGTCCACATGCAGAATGTACACACACACACCAACCGTCCACATGCAGAATGTACACACACACACACACCAACCGTCCATATGCAGAATGTACACACACACACACACACACACACACACACACACACACACACACACACACACACACACACACACACACACACACCAACCGTCCACATGCACAATGTACATGCACGACGCACGCACACAGAATGTACACAAACACACAGATGCAAACACACATTACCAGTTGGCTCATAAAAGTGTGTTGACAGATGAAAGTCCGTGCGCATAGGATGTGTACATAGCAGTTTACTTCTCTATGGAAAGGCAAACAAAACAACACATGTATTTTCATACTCTCGATGCTTAAAAAAACTCGACTTTTGTCCCTACCCAGCAAACTGGAAACATCCCAAGAACATTAGATTCCCATTCCCATAGTTAGGGTTTGATCTAACATCAGACATGCTAATAACATTTTTTTTTTTTTTTTTTTTCAGAAAATGTTTTAAATGAAATATCCTTGGAATGTCCTCCTAACGTTCACAAAAAATGTTGAGCGCAACATCTTTAACAGCCAACCGCAGAACATTCTCCAAATGTTCTCATTCGGTTTCCAGGTAACGTAATAACACAGCGGACCAGTAATGTTTGTAGGACACTCTGCCGCAACAAAATGTGAGAGCAAATAGAAATGGTTCTGAGAAAAACATTATCGGAACGTTCTGCTAATGTTGATGGAAATGTTATTCAAAACGACCCATGACAACAAGCAGGGAGCGTTCCCACAACGCTCTCGCAAAGTTATAGTGTGACGTTATGACATGATTGCTCCAATAACATTCCTTAAACATTCTTCAGCAAATCATGTCCGGGTTGAATTCAAATTGGCTCTGAGAAAACATTACTGGAACGTTCTGCTAACATTAGTGGACATTTCATCCGAGACACCCTACCCCAGGTATAGGCTCTCCATTTTATAAATAATCCTGCAGCAACAGGAAGTGTGAATTACTATATGGATTATTAATTAATGGACATTTTTGACCCATTTTCCGTTAGAGCAAATCAAGTCTGACATTTTAAAGTGGAAATGACAACTTCAGAAGCATTTTAAAACCTTGAATACACCAGGCAGGACAATGTATCCTGCAACTGAGTGGTCAAATTAAGATCCTGTACAGGCCTAACAACCAATCTTTTTTTTGTTATATGTCTTTTTTTTGTTGCCTTTACTTAACCAGGGGAAAGGTTAAGGTTGGTTGCCCTGGGAACAACAAACCAACATAATCAGTATCAAAACAACACTATCAATTCACAATTTCACATTTCAACACACCTAATATCACAATCAAAAAGCATCAATCAAAACAAATGCAGTTCTCCTTCACCACATTCCTTCGAGACCAGAGAGTCAAGCCTCAAAGTGGCCTGCAGGTTATCCCATGCCCTAGGGACACAATAACTAAAGCCAATCTTCTCCGACTCCGCGGAGACTTCGAGAACCAGCCAGTCTTGAGAGCGAGTCGGGTGGTGGCTGGATTTCCAATTAAGAAGTGAGTTGAGGTAGTTAGGGAGTTTCTGGAGAACTGCTTTATAAACAAATAGCAGCCCATGTTGGGCCCTTCTGGTAGTCAGACTCCCAGCCATGCTGCGTGCATGTAGATGATATCACCATAGTCAAGTACTGGGATGAGCAACGCTTGAACAATCTTTCTCCTGTTTCAAAAGTAAGGCACGATTTATTTCTATAGAGGAAACCGATCTAAATTCTCAGCTGCTTTGTTCGTTTTTCAATGTGTGTTTTAAAAGACAACTCATCATCAGACCAAATACCTAAATAATTAAGAGGGACTTGCTCAATTTGGGCCCCCTTCAAGGTGCAGCGACACAGATCTTTAGGGTCAATTTCACAAGACCTGGAGAACAACATAAACTTGGTTTAAACAACATTTGGCACTCATTTAAGATCATTGGGCGATTCCTGCTGCACTGAGGGCGCACGGGAATAAATAACTGTGTCATCCACATAGAGATGTAGGTACCAGTTATTATTATTATTCAGGGACAAATAATTCATGTAAATAGTGAACAGTAAAGGGACTAGTATTGAGCCTTGTGGCACTCCTTTAGACTGAACTCCATCAGCAGATGTACATTGACTTTTGTTGTGCAGGTCATTTTTAACCAGCCGCAGGCCGCTTGGTCTAGACCACGTGTCAAACCTTATTCCACGGAGGGCCGAGTGTCTGTGGGTTTTCGCTCCTCCGTTGTACTAGATTGATGAATTAAGGTCACCAATTTTGGATGCGTGATCAACCGTATCGAATGCTTTCGACAGATCAATACGAAGGGCAGCGCAGTGCCGTTTCCTGTCTAGCGCATTAACTGTGTAATTTATGACTAGAGAGGCAGCCGAGATGGTGCTGTGGCCTGGTCTAAAGCCTGACTGGTGAACATTCAGAATGCATTATCCCTCAAAAAAAAAAAGGCTGCAGCTGAGATGTTTTCGCTAAAACGTGAACGTTTTGAGATGATAATCATTAAGATCGCAGGGAAAGTAAAGCAAAGCCACCTTTGTGGAGAGGGAGAACACAGCGTAGGAATAATACCCAAGAGAATGCATAGAGAACATTCCAAGGGTGTATATTGATAACAACAAACAGCCCAGCAAACCTGGGAACATTCCCAGAACATTAGCCAACATTCCCACGATGTTCTAGTTAGGTTTGAAGCTAACATTAGGAAGATAACGCCCCCACAAACATTTCAATCGCGTTTTTACGAGGTTGCCTGGGCACGTAATAACACACTCCGGTGATGTTCTTAGACAAGATGTTGGAGCAAGAGAAGTGGTTACGACGAAACATTGCAGGAACGTTCTGCTAACGCTGATGGATATGTTACTGAAAAACACCCATAACAACAAGCAGGGAACACTCCTCCAATGGTCTCATAAAGTTACAGTGTGAAGACAGCTTGGCTGTCGAAACGTTGGCTATTAAAAGTATTGCATGTGAGCTCCTAGATTACAGCAGCTCTTCTTAGCTTTTTTATAGTTGTGACATTATGACATGGCGGTTCTGATAACATTACCTGGAGTTATTAATAAAAATAAAATAAAAAACTCCCTGGAATATTCCGTTAATGTTGGAGATATTACTACTAACACCTACTGTATGACAACAAACATTCCTGCGAGAATGCCGGGGCGGCATGGTAGCCTAGTGGTTAGAGCATAACCAGAAGGTTGCAAGTTCAAATCCCCGAGCTGACAAGGTACAATTCTGTCGTTCTGCCCCTGAACAGGCAGTTAACACACTGTTCCTAGGCCGTCATTGAAAATAATAATTTGTTCTTAACTGACTTGCCTAGTTAAATAAAAATCCTGCGAGACGATTGTCAAGTTATGACATGAAGATACAGAATTGCTCTAAAAACACACTTCCGACGATAAACTGGAGTAGTTCTGAAAGCATTGCTGCAATGTTCTGCCAATGTTGACGTGTAATGTGACATTATTATATGAATTTGAAGTTGCCAACTTCTAAAGAAATGGCATCTCCGTGTTCTTACATCATTATATTTTATGAGGGTATTGTCCAAACATTGCTATAGCGTTTTTAAAGAATGGTAGTCAAGCAGATTTGAACCTGTGATCTGCAAGCCTTGTAGGCTACTTAGTCTGTTGCGCCAACAGGATCCTAATGTTTCTAGTGGATTTCCCTTCGTACTGAAATTCTTCAATTATGATCCAAACTATGGCTATACACTGGGTGTACAAAACATTAGGAACACCTTCCTAATATTGAGTTGTATCCCCTTTTGCCCTCAGAACAGCCTCAATTCGTCGGACTACAAGGTCTCGAAAGCGTTCTGGCCCCTGTGGACTCAAATGATTCCCACAGTTGTGCCATATTGGCTGGATGTCCTTCGGGTGGTGGACCATTCTTGATACACACGGGAAACTGCTGTGCGTAAAACCTTGCATTGCAGTTCTTGACACATTCAACCGGTGCACCTGGCACCTACAACCATACCCCGTTCAAAGGCACTGAAATCCTTTGTCTTTCTCACTCACCCACTAAATGGCACACATACACAATCCATGTCTCAAATGCCTCAAGCCTTAAAAATCCTTCTTTCACCTGTCTCCTCCCCACAATCTACACTAATGGATGGGATCATAGCTTGCACCTGGATTCACCTGGTCAGTCTATGTCATGGAAAGGGCAGGTGTTCCTAATGTTTTGTGCACTCAGTGTATGTCTTAGTATGTGTATATACAGTGCCTTGCGAAAGTATTCGGCCCCCTTGAACTTTGCGACCTTTTGCCACATTTCAGGCTTCAAACATAAAGATATAAAACTGTATTTTTTTGTGAAGAATCAACAACAAGTGGGACACAATCATGAAGTGGAACGACATTTATTGGATATTTCAAACTTTTTTAACAAATCAAAAACTGAAAAATTGGGCGTGCAAAATTATTCAGCCCCTTTACTTTCAGTGCAGCAAACTCTCTCCAGAAGTTCAGTGAGGATCTCTGAATGATCCAATGTTGACCTAAATGACTAATGATGATAAATACAATCAACCTGTGTGTAATCAAGTCTCCGTATAAATGCACCTGCACTGTGATAGTCCTCAGAGGTCCGTTAAAAGCGCAGAGAGCATCATGAAGAACAAGGAACACACCAGGCAGGTCCGAGATACTGTTGTGAAGAAGTTTAAAGCCGGATTTGGATACAAAAAGATTTCCCAAGCTTTAAACATCCCAAGGAGCACTGTGCAAGCGATAAGATTGAAATGGAAGGAGTATCAGACCACTGCAAATCTTCCAAGACCTGGCCTTCCCTCTAAACTTTCAGCTCATACAAGGAGAAGACTGACCAGAGATGCAGCCAAGAGGCCCATGATCCTCTGGATGAACTGCAGAGATCTACAGCTGAGGTGGGAGACTCTGTCCATAGGACAACAATCTGTCGTATATTGCACAAATCTGGCCTTTATGGAAGAGTGGCAAGAAGAAAGCCATTTCTTAAAGATATCCATAAAAAGTGTCGTTTAAAGTTTGCCACAAGCCACCTGGGAGACACACCAAACATGTGGAAGAAGGTGCTCTGGTCAGATGAAACCAAAATTGAACTTTTTGGCAACAATGCAAAACGTTATGTTTGGCGTAAAAGCAACACAGCCCATCACCCTTGAACACACCATCCCCACTGTCAAACATGGTGGTGGCAGCATCATGGTTTGGGCCTGCTTTTCTTCAGCAGGGACAGGGAAGATGGTTAAAATTGATGGGAAGATGGATGGAGCCAAATAAAGGACCATTCTGGAAGAAAACCTGATGGAGTCTGCAAAAGACCTGAGACTGGGACGGAGATTTGTCTTCCAACAAGACAATGATCCAAAACATAAAGCAAAATCTACAATGGAATGGTTCAAAAATAAACATATCCAGGTGTTAGAATGGCCAAGTCAAAGTCCAGACCTGAATCCAATCGAGAATCTGTGGAAAGAACTGAAAACTGCTGTTCACAAATGCTCTCCATCCAACCTCACTGAGCTCGAGCTGTTTTGCAAGGAGGAATGGGAAAAAATGTCAGTCTCTCGATGTGCAAAACTGATAGAGACATACCCCAAGCGACTTACAGCTGTAATCGCAGCAAAAGGTGGTGCTACAAAGTATTAACTTAAGGGGGCTGAACAATTTTGCACGCCCAATTTTTCAGTTTTTGATTTGTTAAAAAAGTTTGAAATATCCAATAAATGTCGTTCCACTTCATGATTGAGTCCCACTTGTTGTTGATTCTTCACAGAAAAATACAGTTTTATATCTTTATGTTTGAAGCCTGAAATGTGGCAAAAGGTCGCAAAGTTCAAGGGGGCCGAATACTTTCGGGAAGGCACTGTATATATATGCACATCTACAGTGCCTTTCAGAATGTATTCACACTCCTTGTTACAGCCTGAATTTAAAATGGATTACATTTAGATTTGTTTTGTCACTGGCCTACACCCAATACCCCATGACGTCCAAGTGGATTAGTGTTTTTAGAGATTTTGACAAATTAATTAAGTATTCGACCGCTTTGTTATGGCAAGCCTAAATAAATTCAGGAGTAATAATTTGCTTAACAGGTAACATAATAAGTTGCATGGACTCCCTCTGTGTGTAATAATAGTGTTTAACATGATTTTTGAATGACTACCTCATCTTTGTACCCCACACATAAAATGATCTGTAAGGTCCCTCAGTCGAGCAGTGAATTTCAAACAGATTCAACCACAAAGACCAGGGAGGTTATCAATGCCTTGCAAAGAAGGTCACCAATAATTGGTCAATTGGTCAAAATAAAAAGAGCAGGCATTGAATATCCCTTTGAGCATGGTGAAGCTATTATTATACTTTGGAAGGCGTATCAATACACCTAGTCACTACAAGGATACAGGCGTCCTTCCTAACTCAGTTGCCGGAGAGGAAAGAAACCACCCAGGGATTTCACAATGAGGCCAATGGTGACTTTAAAACAGTTACAGAGTTTAAAGACTCTGATAGGAGAAAACGGAGAATGGATCAACAACATTGTTGAGTTTACAGAGTGAAAAGAAGGAAGCCTGTACAGAATAAAAATATTACCAAAACATGCATCCTGTTTGCAACAAGGCACTAAAGTAATATTGCAAAGAAAAACGTGGCAAAGCAATTCACTTTCTGTCCTGAATACAAAGTGTTATTTTGGGGCAAATCCAATACAACACATTACTGAGTACCACCCTCCATATTTTCAAGCATAGTGATGGCTGCATCATGTTTTGAGTGGGCTTGTAATCGTTAAGGGCTGGGAAATTTTTCAGGATAAAAAAGAAAACGGGATGGAGCTAAGCACAGGCAAAATCCTAGAGGTAAGCCTGGGTCAGCCTGCTTTCAACCAGACACTGGGAGAAGAATTCACCTTTCAGCAGGACAATAACCTAAAACACAAGGTCAAATCTACACTGGAGTTGCTTACCAAGAAGACAGTGAATATTCCTGAGTGGACGAGTTACAGTTTTGACTTAAATCTACTTGAAGATCTATGGCAAGACCTGAAAATGGTTGTTGAGCAACGATCAACAACCAATTTGACAGAGTTTTAATAATTCAGAAAAGAAAAATGTGCAAATATTTCACAATTCAGGTATAGAAAGCTATTAGAGACTTGCCCAGAAAGGCTCACAGCTGTAATTGCTGAGGTGATTCTAACATGTAATCAAGACATATTAATGTAAAAAAATAAATGTATACTAGAATTTTTCTTTGACGTTACACACCATTTTGTGTAGATCATTGACATAAAATGACAATTAAATCCATTTTAATCCCACTTTGTAACACAACAAAATGTGGAAAAAGTCCAGGGGTGTGAATACTTTCTGAAGGCACTGCATGTGGACCTAACCGCAATCGACAAGGCAATGACTTAACATGATTTTTTTGAAGTCAAGTTTTTGGGGAAAACAAAAGTCAAAACATCCCAACATTACAGTATATAAAGAGGACTGATAGAGTAAGAAATAATGAAGCATACCTATTTTTCTAGATTCACTTACCCTCTCCATTGCAAAGACAAAGACCACGACCTGGAAGTCAGAGTAAAGCTGCCAACAACTTCATCTTTTTGTTAGTCCCATCCCAGTGACGCAATGGATTCATTCCAGGGTTAATGCTTATAAACTCCCAGATTCAATCCCTGTTTGTGATTATCACCAAAATATGGTAAAAATATGTTTGTACAGTAAAATGTTTATGTGATTCCAGATAATTGCCATATCTGTTGCTACATGGACTGTTGTGCAATTAACTTCCTTAACAGTAAGATAACACATTATCATTATGGGAAGTATGTCATCAAAATCTGTCCTGTTGTGTACTCAGTGGCCAGTTTATTAGGTACACCACTATAAACTATAAAACTGCACAGCGTATGTGATCAGAACTAGATTAAGCATACGACACAATTAAACAGACCAATAACAGCAATAATAACATGGCCTTGGTGTGTTATATAAAGCAAGCAGACAGACATCAAGGCATTCAATTACTGTTCAATTGAACGTTAAAATGGGCAAAACGAGTGAGCTAAGCGATTTTGAGCGTGGCACGACCGTTGGTACCAGGCATGTTGGTACCAGGCACGTTGGATCCAGCATTTCAGAAACGACTGCCGTCCTGGGCTTTTCACGCACGACAGTGTCTCTCGGGTGTATCGAGAATGATGTGACAAATAAAAAACATTCAGTCGGAAGAGAGAAATTCAGTCGGAAGAGACATTCAGTCGGAAGAGACATTCAGTCGGAAGAGACATTCAGTCGGAAGAGAGGCATTCAGTCGGAAGAGAGGCATTCAGTCGGACATTCAGTCGGAAGAGAGAGGTCGAAGGACAATAGCTAGAATCATGCAAGCTAACAGGCGGGTCACAGACAGACAAATAATGGCGCAGTACAACAGTGGTGTGCAGACCGGCATCTCGGAACGCACAACTCATCAAACCTTGTCATGGATGGGCTATTGCAGCTGACCGCCACACCGGGTTCCACTCCTATCAGCTAAAAACAAGAAGAAGCTGCTCCAGTGGGCACGCGATCACCAACACTGGACAATTGAGGAGTGGAAAAACATTGCCTGGTCCAACTAATCACGGTTCCTGTCGCGTCATGCTGATGGCAGAGTCAGAATTTGGCTTAAGCAGCATGAGTCCATGGACCCATCCTGCCTGGTGTCAAAGGTACAGGCTGGTGGTGGTGGTGTACAGGTGTGGGGAATGTTTTCCTGGCACACGTCAGGTCACTTGATACCAATTGAGCAACGATTGAACGCCACAGCTTATCTGAACATTGTTGCTGACCAAATCCAATAGAGCATCTTTGGGATGAGATGTAATGGGCTGTTCGCAGCGTGAATATAACGCCGTCCAATCTGCAACAACTGCTTGATGTCATGGACCAACATTACTGTGGAATGTTTCCGACACCTTGTACACCCATGCCCCGAAGAATTTAGGCTGTTCTGGAGGCAAACGGGGCCCGACCCGGTACTAGATGGGTGTACCTAATAGACTGGCAACTGAGTGTATACTGTATATCCCCACTATTTTCCT
>NC_034184.2:42870044-42885044 GCF_002021735.2 Oncorhynchus kisutch
CCTGACATGTTAAGAAGAGAGCGGGATCAGATACAAAGATATGGAAACACAGAGAAAGAACGAGAGAACAAGGCGATGATGCAGATGAGGTAGCCCCTCGCTTGACCCTCCCACCTCGCTGTAATCTCACGCCCTCATCACCCGCCTGGCGCTCTTACACAATGACGCTCGACGGCGGCTGAAAAGCAGCCGATATCGGGAGTGTCTTGCGACCAGACGCCGCTGACAAGATAAGGCTCAGCAATCGTTTCGCCCATCGATCAGCAGCTCCTCCCTGCTCCTCTCCTCACTGGACTTTACACTGCCTGTCAGTCAAGACTCATGAGGGCTGCTGCATATCGATGAGCTGGGACTGAGACTGACACACAGACAGGTCCCGGGCCTTAAAGGACAAGAGAGACGGACTGACTGACTGGCCAAGTTTATAGCAACAAGACCTACTGGATTCAAACGAAACAGAGCAAGAACAATGAATGTTTTTAAAGATTGGCATTCACCATTATCACCGCTGATCACTTCATGTTAATACAGATTTGCTACAGCAGGACAAATAATCCCGCAGCAACAGGAAATGTGAATTATTATGTGGACTCGGTAGCGGTACTCCTTGTATATAGCCTCGTTATTGTTATTTATAGTGTTACTCTTTTCTATTTGTATTAGCACATTTGATACTTTTTAACTCTGAATGGTTGGGAAAGGGCTCATAAGTAAACAATTAGCGGTAAAGAAAACAGTTGTTGTATTCGGCGCATGTGACAAATAAAATTGTATTTGTTTTTAATTATAATGAATGGACATTTTTGAATGGGTTGATACATTTTTCGTGTGGGGAAAAGTCCGAATTGTAAAAAGTGGAAAATGCTAACTTGAGAAGTCTTTTTTTAAAACCTGATATACACCACAAGTTTTACATTTCCAGCAACAGGGTGATCAAATTAAGATCCTGCATCTGTACATTCACTTTGACAGTGTTTTGAATCAGAGTCGACTTGACACTACAGGATGTGAGTGACGAAGAGCTTTGAGAAACATATGGACTACTATGGTTACTCCCTCCTCTGTGGCTAGCAAAGTGCTGTGCTTGAACTATTGACAATCCATTCAAATGTTGTCCGGAAGATTTTACTGAGTTACAGTTCATATAAGGAAATCAGTCCATTTAAATAAATTCATTCGGCCCTAATCTATGGATTTCACATGACTGGGAACACAGATATGAATATGTTGGTCACAACGCCATACACCTGGTCTGCGGATTGAGGCCGGTTGGACGTACTGGAAAATTCTCTAAAACAACGTTGGAGGTGGCTTATGGTAGAGAAATAAACATTCAATTATCTGGCAACAGCTCTGGTTGACATTCCTGCAGTCAGCATGCCAATTGCACGCTCCCTCAAAGCTTGAGACATTTGTGGCATTGTGTTGTGTGACAAAACTACACAAGCTGCACCTGTGTAATGATCATGCTGTTTAATCAGCTTCTTGATATGCCACACCTGTCAGGTGGATGGATTATCTTGGCAAAGGAGAAATGCTCACTAACAGGGATATAAACACATTTGAGCGCAACATTTGAGAGAAATACACTTCTTGTGCATATGGAACATTTCAGGGATCTTTCATTTCAGCTCATGAAACATGGGACCAACACTTTACATGTTGCGTTCATGTTTTTGTTCAGTGTAGATGGTCTTTCTGCTGACTCTGCGGCTCTCGTGCCCAAAGTTGTGTACTGTGCGATGAGTAAGAGCAATGTTTATCGTGTGCTCTGCCCTTCTTTTAATTTTGCTCTCTCCCTCCCCCCTTTTCCTCTCGTCTCTCCCTCGCTATGGAAATTCTGTCCATCGGCAACATGAAGATCTATTAGCTTACCTTTGACTACCAACCCGAAAGAAAGTACGGAATATACAAGAAATGCCTACAAACATTGTGGAATCTCCAGTTTCACCCTCCAAACCTCTAAAGGACTGAGGTGTACAGAATAAACAGACCCCATGCTGTCCTTTCTGTGTGTTTCAGCACCTCGCTAAAAGCCCAGTTGTTTTAGCCGTTTGTCAGCTGCCAAAGTAAGGAGTTGGCATGGTTGAAAAGGTCACATTCTGCTGCTCTGCCATGCACTATGTCCCTATACACAATACACACACACACACCACTCTCCAACGAGAAGAAATAACAAAGACAATATCTCAGCATAGAGACACAGGTCACTCCATAGAGACACAGGTCACTCCATAGAGACACAGGTCACTCCATAGAGACACAGGTCACTCCATAGAGACACAGGTCACTCCATAGAGACACAGGTCACTCCGTAGAGACACAGGTCACTCCGTAGAGACACAGGTCACTCCGTAGAGACACAGGTCACTCCGTAGAGACACAGGTCACTCCGTAGAGACACAGGTCACCCCATAGAGACACAGGTCACTCCATAGAGACACAGGTCACTCCATAGAGACACAGGTCACTCCATAGAGACACAGGTCACTCCATAGAGACACAGGTCACCCCATAGAGACACAGGTCACCCCATAGAGACACAGGTCACTCCATAGAGACACAGGTCACTCCATAGAGACACAGGTCACTCCATAGAGACACAGGTCACTCCATAGAGACACAGGTCACCCCATAGAGACACAGGTCACTCCATAGAGACACAGGTCACTCCATAGAGACACAGATTACTCCATAAAGACACAGGTCACTCCATAGAGACAGCTTTCTGCATAATCCTCCATGCCTGCAATTTAAGACAATCTCACTTTGATTGGGCATCCCAGAGTTATACAGGTTTTGCATGACGGTGCTCGAGAGCTCAGTCAGCGGTGTCCTTCTAGTCAATCACGCTTTCTTGTCTCTTGGAAGAAAAAAAAATGTTCCTTTTGAGCCTGAACAATCATAGAAACCACGGGACTTCCTCATCTTCTCAAGTACAGCTCAGCTCAAATTCACCGGGAAGGTAAATCAAAAAGCCAGGCTACAGGAGTTATCTCCACTCTCTTGACGCAGGTCTCCCTGTATCATGATGCCGTCGTGTTCGGTGCAATACAGAGACACCAGTCACGGAACAACCATCCCTTTCAGCCTACAATTCGGAAGAAAACCATCGGCTCAGCTGCCAGGAGATTCCGCATCGAGGCAGGCTCTCTCTCTCTCTCTCTTACACCTTGACTGTCATGATGATGATGAAGATCACCATCAACATCACGATGACCATCTACTGGACCCCCCCCTGTATTTTCTCTACCTACGACGTTTCAACAAAATATCTGAGCCGTCGGAACCCTTCTGGTGTTCCAAAGCATGAAAAGCCAAACGCATTATCATAGTCAAACATCCCCTCCTCCGTAAAAAAAACCCCAAAACGGGTCATGAAAGAGCATCTGACTTATTCATAGTGACACAACCCGGGCGCAACAAAAAAGTGCAAGTGACAGCACGAAGGTGAAAGGGGGACTCGAAGCAACACTTCTCAACCCCCTCTGGTCTCCCTCCGGTCTGCCTCTGTCACCTGCATGTTGATATCCTTCCTTTAGGAGCATCCCTCTCTCCTCTCCTCCTCTGCCCAGCTTTTGTGTTCCAAGTCTCCTAACCCATCATGCCAAGTAGAGTACCTTGATGCATTTGGCAGTGATGAATGCCTCCGAGTAGTTTTGAGGTGGGGAATTGGGGATCGTGAGGCTGTGTGTGTTTTGAGAGGATAGTGGTGTGTGTCTGCTTTCCCTGCGTGTGCATGTGTTTTGAGAGGACAGTAGTGTGTGTGTGTGTGTGTGTGTGCTTTCCCTGCGTGTGCATGTGTTTTGAGAGGACAGTGGTGTGTGTGTGTCTGTGTGTGTGTGCTTTCCCTGCGCGTGCATGTGTTTTGAGAGGATAGTGGTGTGTGTGTCTGCTTTCCCTGCGTGTGCATGTGTTTTGAGAGGATAGTGGTGTGTGTGTCTGCTTTCCCTGCGTGTGCATGTGTTTTGAGAGGATAGTGGTGTGTGTGTCTGCTTTCCCTGCGTGTGCATGTGTTTTGAGAGGACAGTAGTGTGTGTGTCTGTGTGTGTGCTTTCCCTGCGCGTGCATGTGTTTTGAGAGGACAGTCGTGTGTGTGTCTGTGTGTGTGCTTCCCCTGCACGTGCATGTGTTTTGAGAGGACAGTAGTGTGTGTGTCTGTGTGTGTGCTTTCCCTGCGCGTGCATGTGTTTGGAGAGGACAGTAGTGTGTGTGTCTGTGTGTGTGCTTTCCCTGCGCGTGCATGTGTTTTGAGAGGACAGTAGTGTGTGTGTCTGTGTGTGTGCTTTCCCTGCGTGTGCATGTGTTTTGAGAGGACAGTAGTGTGTGTGTCTGTGTGTGTGCTTCCCCTGCGCGTGCATGTGTTTTGAGAGGACAGTAGTGTGTGTGTGTGTGTGTGTGCTTTCCCTGCGCGTGCATGTGTTTTGAGAGGACAGTAGTGTGTGTGTGTGTGTGTGTGCTTTCCCTGCACGTGCATGTGTTTTGAGAGGACAGAAGTGTGTGTGTCTGTGTGTGTGCTTCCCCTGCGCGTGCATGTGTTTTGAGAGGACAGTAGTGTGTGTGTCTGTGTGTGTGCTTCCCCTGCGCGTGCATGTGTTTTGAGAGGACAGTAGTGTGTGTGTGTGCGTGTGTGTTTCCCCATCGCGTGCATGTGTTTTGAGAGGACAGTAGTGTGTGTGTGTGTGTGTGCTTCCCCTGCGCGTGCATGTGTTTTGAGAGGACAGTAGTGTGTGTGTGTGTGCTTCCCCTGCGCGTGCATGTGTTTTGAGAGGACAGTCGTGTGTGTGTGTGTGTGTGTGTGTGTGTGTGCTTCCCCTGCGCGTGCATGTGTTTTGAGAGGACAGTAGTGTGTGTGTGTGTGCTTCCCCTGCGCGTGCATGTGTTTTGAGAGGACAGTAGTGTGTGTGTGTGTGTGCTTCCCCTGCGCGTGCATGTGTTTTGAGAGGACAGTAGTGTGTGTGTGTGTGTGCTTCCCCTGCGCGTGCATGTGTTTTGAGAGGACAGTAGTGTGTGTGTGTGTGCTTCCCCTGCGCGTGCATGTGTTTTGAGAGGACAGTAGTGTGTGTGTGTGTGTGCTTCCCCTGCGCGTGCATGTGTTTTGAGAGGACAGTAGTGTGTGTGTGTGTGTGTGTGTGCATGTGTTTTGAGACGAGGAGAATAAAAAAGGGCAGAATTAGAATCCCATCTCCCATCTTCTCAAGTGAAATCTGGGTGAGGGACTGGCAAGGTGAGAGAGGGGATTTGCGTGAAGGTTATCAGCATTGGTAGGGTTAGTGTGCTTCAGACAGGAATCGTCTTTGTGGAGGGTGCCCCCCTACCCCTCACGTCCCTCTTCCAGTAGGGACGATCCTCGTTAGTACCGTGGCAAGGAAACAAAACACACAATTTCACTTCTTTAGGAAGACATGTCGTCACCCACAGTCACAGGACACTGTATTTGACACACAGCGGGTTTTTTAACGGACCAAAGAGTTTGGCCTGCTTTGTGTTCTCATTTATGCCATGGGGGGGGGGGGGGTGATTGTGATACTGGTATCATCCCAGCCTTAACTTCCTGTATTTAACCTTTTCTGTCAGACGTCGAATGATCCGCATGGCAGCTGCATCTCACTCAGGATCACACTGGGCATTCTCTTCCTGTTAAAGAACCAACACAGGGCCGCGCAGCAGGTGCACTGGGGTCAAACACATACTGTATTTATGTCCACTGTCTGCGTGTTTATAAAGCAAGTGAGTCTCTTGGCCCAACTGCACAATTTCCGACATTTCTAGGGTGGACGGGTGGGACACTGGACCGGGTGGATGGAGTAAGTTCAAATCATTGCAGTAAAATAGTGGATCCAAACCCCAATCCATAGTATTGATCAGAGCAGCCAGCTGGAGAGGCCAACAGGACAGAGACAGATTGAGTCAGTGGCCCCAGCAATGACACAACCCACCTCCACTCCTCCACCTAAACTAAGAGAGAGAGGGAAGTGGAGAGTGAGAAAATCCATCGATGCTAATGGAATGTCTAATATCTGCTTTTAAAGGACTCGCCCTATTTATCCAATCTGGGCAGTGGAGATTAAGTATGTTTTCCATCAACTACAATAAAAACCTAAAGTAATTAAGGCCATTTTAAACCGAGAGCATGCTGGACCAATCGGCACACACTCACACTGATCTCATTGTTTTATGAAGATAAACGAGCTACTTTAATAGGCAAATTAATTACTGCGTGACTTCTAATAGCACTCTGCTCTAATTCCCTTCTGCAGGATTGTCTTTTGTTTTCATTATTACTGAGGACCAGAGGGCGAGCGTGCAGGAAGAAAGGCCAGATAGCTCTTTCAAGAGGTGAGTGTGTGTGGGAATGTGCGTGTGATTATTGACCTTATCATAATTGACCTTTCAAATATCTTTTATGCATGTTTGAACATGAAACAGGGTTTTCCGTAAGCAACTTTTTTCCCCAATTCATTAATTAAACTAGGCTTTTTTTTTACTTAAACGTTTCAATTCGCGGGTCAGAAGAGTCCTTATAGCCTTCTCCCGCTAGAATGAACAACATGCATCTTCTAGTGATCTTTGGGCAGGACAGGCGGGGAAATACTGCCGGTTTGTCAGAATGCTGTCTGTCCCGCCTCTCGGGTACGCGCGTTATCGTTGTGCGCTGTGGTTGGCTGCATGATGCTTCATCGTCTCCTGTGAGTGAATTTACACGCCCCATGAAATCCACTTCATTGTGAATTATTCTTTTATTTTGCCTGTTTCATAGGCCTATAGTCAGTCACAGTCTCAGGGCGCATAAGGTTATTTGCTGTTTTGATTGACAGCTTGCGTTGGGCTAGTGTATAAAAGGTGTCGAACTGACCGAAATAAAGTCAATCTCCTATATGCCTTTGCGATCCATAAATCATGCAACGTAGTTATATGCCCACGGTAGCGCTCCAGGACAAGTTAACCCCAACAAGAACTGCTGCCCGGGCGCCGATGACCTGGACGTCGATTATGGCAGCCCCCCGCAGCTCTCGGATTCAGAGGGGTTGGGTTAAACGCTGAAAACATATCTTCACATGAATGCATTCAGTTGTAAATCCCCTTTCCCTTGAAAGTGACTCGTCAGTGTAGCCTAGTGATGGGCAAACGGCTCTTTTTGATCAGATATTTTAGGTGAACGGAAACCGAATCGCATCGATGAGCGAGCCGTTCTTTTGGCTCCTCCAGTTGCATACTGGAAGGCTGCTTCTTGGCAATTATCTGCAGATAAATTATGAAAACATTCAACAGGGGCATACAGGGGCATAAATATCATACCCTCCCAAAAATGCTCACCTCCCCTGTTATTGTAATGGTGAGAGGTTAGCATGTCTTGGGGGTTCGATCTTTGTGTCTCTAACTTACTCACTCATCGTTATTCACGATTCATCCATGATTGCATCCAGATTAATGTAGAGGTGTTCAGAAACATATTCTATTCTTATTTACAATAAAAGTGATTCCAAAATGTCACTACATGATTTACCATTCATTTCTATTGGGCAGAAAATAATCTGAAACACAACCAAAACAAACCGCAAATGCATCCAACAAGTGTGTAGAGTTACACGCTTGATATGGTCATTGTGTGCTTGGAGTATGGGACACTATACTTTTGACTACTTTAATACACATAATTGAATTTGTCCAAATACTTTCGGTCCCCTAAAATGGGGGGACGATGTACAAAAACTGCTGTAATTTCTAAACGGTTCACCTGATGGATGAAAATACCCTGAAATTAAAGTCTGCACTTTAACCTCACAGTCATTGTACCATTTCAGATCCAAAGAACTGGAGTACAGAACCAAAAACAACAAAACATTTGTCACTGGCCAAATACTTTTGGCCCTCACTGTACATGGAACTATCCAAAGAAAGTGTTACCGAATCTTCTAACTGACTCTTCATAAGCGAAGGATTTTCCTCCCCATAACCATAGATTTAGTAGAATGCCATATTGGCATTTCGTCATCCGTTTGAGCAGTGTGTGTTGGATGACAGAATGAGGTGAGCCTCATCCCCTCCCGGGTGATGATGTTGTGTGTCAGCTTAGCAGTCCTAATGTTCTAATGAACCCTAATTAACCTTCATTAGCCATGCTTGTGACCCACAACGCCTGTGTTGCTGGCACCTTCCTATCTCCCCTGCGTCTAGCTCGGTTTCTTATCATCACAATAATGAGGGGGCTAATTTATACGGCATAGTTCACCTAATCACAGACAGCCGCCCCCCCCCCCCTTTCTCCTCTCTCACCCTTTTACTCACTTCTCAATCTTCTCTGCACCTCAAGTGGACCTCACGCAGCATGGATGGGAGGGAGGACCTGACCTCTTAAAGTCAAGGTCACTCCTCCCAGCCCTCTGTCTCTCACACACAAACAAGTGTGCGGACAAACACACACACACATAAACCACCTACGCAGGGACAACACACGCCCACCCCCACACAAAAAACACTGGAAAAAGCAGCTGCTCAATGTACAGTCCCAGTCCAGTTTGGGTCTCTCTGCGTCACTCAATTAAAAGTAAGACACCTGGAGTGATGGATAAATAACATCCACTAATGCTGTCTCTCTGCTAGAGTGCTTATTCTTCAAATAGGGAGAGAGAGGGAGACACACTACATACATAGCACATGCTCATATGCACGCACGCACACACTCACACACACACACACTTCCAAATTGCCTATCTCCACTCTCTATTCTTCCCTCTCGGTCTGTCTCTCTCCCTCCCTCCCTGTCTCTTTCCCCTCCCTCCCTCCCTGTCTCTTCCCCCACCCTCTCTCTCTCCCTGTCTCTCTCCCTCTCCGTCTCCCTCCCTCCTTGAGGTGTGTGAAGGATGGCCAAGGCCAAATGAGAGGACTGTGGGAGAATGAATCCAGCCACACATGCTTCTAATGATTAATAAATCAGTGATGGTCTCTCTCTCTCATCTCTGCTGTGGACGAGCATGACCCAGAAAAGGACACGCAGCAGCCAAATGATTGATGACAACAGCTCATTTCCATTGCCTGTCCCTCTCCCTCAACCTCACACTGTTGTATTGAGCACAATTAAAAGCTTTGTCCCCACAAACTCCTGAAATGTATTTATAGTCCACTAGAAAACAATACATTAACCACACTATTCCCCCTTTCTTTCTCACACACCCTCTCTTTCTCACACACACACACCCTCTCTTTCTCACACACACACACTCTCTTTCTCTCACACACACACCCTCTCTTTCTCACACACCCTCTCTTTCTCACACACACACACACACACACACACACACACACACACACACACACACACACACACACACACACACACACACACACACACACACACACACACACACACACACACACACACACACACACACACACGAGAGAAATACCCAAACAAAAACTCAGCGTGAGGCAATGCGCTTCTGGATTCCTGTCTTTCATTGCCTAATAACATTGTTCAGCAAATTGGAATGGGTGTGGGCTGCCAAAACAGTGGCAGCAGTGCTGCGAGGAGTTTGAAGGGGGAAATTCATTTCCGTGCCGCTGCTCTCCTGTCCCAGTGACGAGGGTGAGACCCGAGAGAATGTCTTCTCTCTTTATCAGACAGACCAGGCCACGACTCCCCTGCCCCAATTCCCCCAACTCATCTCACACACACATTCATCATCAACTGGCCCACCCCACACAGTGGTAGGTTCCCTCATATCAAGGGCACACACTTACTACGTTGTGAAATCTGTTATGATTGTAATTGTAATTGGTTTTTAAAATGTATAATTGCCTTAATTTTGCTGGACCCCAGGAAGAGTAGATGGGGATCGATAATAAATACAAACATCAACACCTCTCCCACCCTATCCTTGATTGTGACACTTCCACTCCCTCCTTAAACCCCACCATTACTCCATCTAACCCTCCTCCCTCACCAGGGTAGCACCCCATGCCTGCCCTTAACCATCACCCCCCCAGGTAGAGGTAATGGGTATTCCTCAGTAACCCCCCTCCCCTACATTAACGCACGCACCATCCCTCTCTACCCCCACCCTCGCATGCCACCTGGTGAATTGGAGTGTTTCAGAAGCAGTTCCATGAAGAGCAAGAGAGCTGATAGTTTTAAATGAATAGTTTCATACATGGGGGTCCTCTGCAATTAGCAAAGGGGTGCTGCACCCTCAACCAAAACACTACTCTCCAAATGATAGAATGTCATATTCCCGTATTCCTTATTCCCCGAGTTAAAATGAAGAAGCTTTGCTCACACCTCTCAACTAGGTCAAAATCAAATCAAAATCAAAGCCCTCTTTATTTGTCACGTGCGATGAATACAACAAGTGTAGACTTTACCGTGAAATGCTTACTTACAAGCCCTGAACCAACAGTGCAGTTCAAGAAGAGTTAAGAAAATATCTACCAAATAAACTAAAGTAAAAAATAATCAAATGTAACACAATAAAATAACAATAGCGAGGCTATATACAGTGAGGGGAAAAAAAGTATTTGATCCCCTGCTGATTTTGTACTTTTGCCCACTGACAAAGAAATTATCCTTCTATAATTTTAATGGTAGGTTTATTTTAACAGTGAGAGACAGAATAACAACAAAATAATCCAGAAAAACACATGTCAAAAATGCTATAAACTGATTTGAAAATAACACATATGAAATCATGTAGTAACCAAAAAAGTGTGAAACAAATCAAAATATATTTTATATTTAAGATTCTTCAAATAGCCACCCTTTGCCTTGATGACAGCTTTGCACTCTTGACATTCTCTCAACCAGCTTCACCTGGAATGCTTTTCCAATAGTCTTGAAGGAGTTCCCACATATGCAGTGTGCAGGGGTGCAGGTTAGTCAAGGTAATTTGTACATGTAGGTAGGGGTGAAGTGACTATGCATAGACAATAAACAGCAAGTAGCAGCAGTGTATAAAACAAATGGAGGAGGGGTGTCAATGTAAATAGTCTGGTGGCTGGTATTTTGGCCTATTTGGCAGATCTCCTCTAGAGCAGTGATGTTTTGGTGCCGTTGCTGGGCAACACGGACTTTCAACTCCCTCCAAAGATTTTCTATACTGTTGAGATCTGGAGACTGGCTAGGCCACTCCAGGACCTTGAAATGCTTCTTACGAAGCCACTCCTTCGTTGCCCGGGCGGTGTGTTTGGGATCATTGTCATGCTGAAAGACCCAGCCACGTTTCATCTTCAATGCCCTTGCTGATGGAAGGAGGTTTTCACTCAAAATCTCACGATACATGGCCCCATTCATTCTTTCCTTTACACGGATCAGTCGTCCTAGTCCCTTTGCAGAAAAACAGCCCCAAAGCATGATGTTTCCACCCCCATGCTTCACAGTAGGTATGATGTTCTTTGGATGCAACTCAGCATTCTTTGTCCTCCAAACACGACGAGTTGAGTTTTTCCAACAAGTTATATTTTGGTTTCATCTGACCATATGACATTCTCCCAATCTTCTTCTGGATAATCCAAATGCTCTCTAGCATACTTCAGACGGGCCTGGACTGGCTTAAGCAGGGGGACACGTCTGGCACTGCAGGATTTGAGTCCCTGGAGGTGTAGTGTGTTACTGATGGTAGGCTTTGTTACTTTGGTCCCAGCTCTCTGCAGGTCATTCACTAGGTCCCCCCGTGTGATTCTGGTATTATGCTCACCGTTCTTGTGATCATTTTGACCCCAGGGGGTGAGATCTTGCGTGGAGCCCCAGATTGAGGGAGATTATCAGTAGTCTTGTATGTCTTCCATTTCCTAATAATTGCTCCCACAGTTCATTTCTTCAAACCAAGCTGCTTACCTATTGCAGATTCAGTCGTCCCAGCCTGGTGCAGGTCTACAATTTTGTGTCTGGTGTCCTTTGACAGCTCTTTGGTCTTGACCATAGTGGAGTTTGGAGTGTGACTGTTTGAGGTTGTGGACAGGTGTCTTTTATACTGATAACAAGTTCAAACAGGTGCCATTAATACAGGTAATGAGTGGAGGACAGAGGACTCTCTTAAAAGAAGTTACAGGTCTGTGAGAGCCAGAAATCTTGCTTGTTTGTAGGTGACCAAATACTTATTTTCCACCATAATTTGAAAATAAATTCATTAAAAATCCTACAATGTTATTTTCTGGATTTTTTTCTCTCATTTTGTCTGTTATAGTTGAAGTGCACCTATGAGGAAAATTACAGGCCTCTCTCATCTTTTTAAGTGGGCGAACTTGCACAATTGGTGGCTGACTAAATACTTTTTTGCCCCACTGTATATAGGTCCTGGATGGCAGGAAGCTTAGCCCCAGTGATGACCCTCTGTAGTGCCTTATGGTCAGATGCCGAGCAGTTGCCATACCAGGCGGTGATGCAACCGGTCAGGATGTGCAGCTGGAGAACATTTTGAGGATCTGGGGACCCATGTCAAATCTTTTCAGTCTCCCGATGGGGAAAAGGTTTTGTTGTGCCCTCTTCATGACTGTCTTGGTGTGTTTGGACTATGATAGTGTGTTGGTGATGTGGACATCAAGGAACTTGAAACTCTTGACCCGCTCCACTACAGCCCCTTCGATGTTAATGGGGGCCTGTTTGGCCCGCCTTTTTCTGTAGTCCACGTTCAGCACCTTTTTCTTGTTCACATTGAGGGAGAGGTTGTTGTCCTGGCACCACACTCCCAGGTCTCTGACCTCCGCCCTATAGGGTGTCTCATCGTTGTTGGTGATCAGGCCTACCACTGTTGTGTCGTCCGCAAACTTAATGATGGTGTTGGAGTCGTGTTTGGCCACGCAGTCGTGGGTGAACAGGGAGTACAGGGGGGACTAAGTACACACCCCTGGGGGGCCCCAGTGTTGAGGATCGGCATGGCAGACGTGTTGTTGCCTACCCTTACCACCTGGGGGAGGCCTGCGAGGAAGTCCAGGATCCGGTTGCAGAGGGAGGTGTTTAGTATAGCATAACAGGCATTTAGCTCGTCTGGCAGGCTCGCGTCACTGGGCAGCTCACGTATGGGTTTCCCTTTGGAGTCTGTAATAGTTTTCAAGCCCTGCCACATCCGAAGAGCGTCAGAGCCGCTGTAGTAGGATTCAATCTTAATCCTGTATTGACAGTTTGCTTTTTTGATGGTTCGTCTCAGGGCATAACGGAAATTCTTGTAAGCCTCCGGATTAGTATCCCGCTCCTTGAAAGCGGCAGCTCTAGCCTTTAGCTTGATGCAGATGTTGCCTGTAATTCATGGCTTCTGGTTGGGATATGTACGTACGGTGGCTGTGGGAACGACGTCGTCAATGCACTTATTGATGAAGCCGATGACTGAGGTGGTATACTCCTCAATGCCATTGGATGAATTCCAGAACATATTCCAGTCTGTGCTAGCAAAATAGTCCTGTAGAGTAGAATCCACGTCATCTGACCACTTCTGTATTGAGCAAGTCACTGGTACTTACTGCTTTAGTTTTTGCTTGTAAGCAGGAATCAGCAGGATAGAATTATGGTCAGATTTGTGAAATGGAGGGCGGTGGAGAGCTTTGTATGCATCTCTGTGTGTGGAGTAAAGGTGGTAGAGTGTTTTTCCCTCTGGTTGCTCATGTGACATGCTGGTAAATCTGGTAAAACTGATTTAAGTTTGCCTGCATTAAAGTCCCCGGCCACTAGGAGTGCCACTTCTGGATGAGCATTTTCTTGTTTGCTTATGGCCTTACAGAGTTGGTTGAGTGCGGTCTTAGTGCCAGCATTGGTTTGTGGTGGAAAATAGACTGCTATGAATAATATAGATGAGAACTCTCTTGGTAGATAGTGTGGTCTACAGCTTATCATGAGGTATTCTACCTCAGGTGAGCAATACCTTGAAACTTCTTTAATATTAGACATTGCGCAACAGCTGTTATTGACAAATAGACACACACCGCCAACCCTAGTCTTACCAGACTCTCTTTTCTGCCAGTGCATGGAAAATTCAGCCAGCTCTATATTATCCATGTTGTCGTTCAGCCACAACTCGGTGAAACATAAGATATTACAGTTTTTAATGTCCCGTTGGTACTATAATCGTAATTTTATTTTCCAATGATTGCACGTTAGCCAGTAGAACGGATGGCAATGAGAGTTTGCCTACGGATTCTCAAAAGGCAGCCCGATCTGCGCCTTGTTTTCCTCCATCTTTTCTTCACGCAAATGACGGGGATTTGGGCCTGTTCCCGGGAAAGCAGTATATCCTTCTCGTCGGACTTGTCAAAGGAAAAAGCTTCTTCCAGTTCGAGGTGAGTAATCACTGTTCTGATGTCCAGAAGTTATTTTCAGTCATAAGAGATGGTAGCAGCAATATTATGTACAAAATAAGTTAAAAAATAAGTTACAAACAACACAAAAAAAACTAACAAAATAGCACAGTTGGTTGGGAGCATGTAAAACGTCAGCCATCGTCTTCGACACCATTTTAACTGATCCTCCCGGTCACAAACACTATCAACTCTTATTGTCAGTAATGATAATTATCAGTAATGATAAGCATGTATGCAAAACCACACACGCACACACACACGGCTCCAGCACTCTCAGCTGGGGGCTATTTGATGCCCTCTCATATAATCTCTCAGTGTTCCTAATGTACCCATCCTCAGTAATAATGATCCTCCCGGTCCTTCAGAGCAGCAAGGACAACCTGCATCGACACTCACTCTGCTGCTGCTGCTGCTGTCCTTTACCGGAGACTAGAAGAGCAGGCCAAGACACACTGACTGGGAAAGAGAGAGAGAGACTCAAGAGATCGACAACATTTTCTCACACCCCCTACATCCAATACAGGCAGACAGACTGCAGAGATACATTATCTCATACCATCTATAGTCATCCATATTCCCAATCTATTATGAATTCATAACATGCAACAACAACAAAAAAGGCAGTTCTGTACAAAATCCACTGAGCACAGATGTCAACATCTAGTTTGGTTGAGTTGTCAACTAACGGGAATTCAATTATCCGGAATTCAACTAACG